>NC_090755.1:3015787-3028287 GCF_036898095.1 Palaemon carinicauda | reverse complement strand
CAGTATATAGCGTAGGGAGTAACTACAGTATATGCAAATCGATTCTGTATTAACCTTTAGAATATTTTGTTTACAGAAACTTCAGTAGCGTATTTCGAATTTTCCGAACTTCTATTTTTACAAAATGTCATGAATTTAGCCGCATCAGAGAATTTAGAATGGGAGTGATGGATTAATCATTCGGTCTTTCTTACAATTATATTTAAAATCCCTCGTTGGGGATATCATTAGGTCTGCATCAATAATTCAAGTGAGAGTGAGAAACGACTTTTTTAGCCAATAAACAATTAATTCCGTTCGATTTTTGTCCGATATCTGACAGAGGCATTTCGTAATTTCAAATACCAAGTCACTATCTTTTGAATGTTTTAAATCATCTGAAATTAGAGAAGAGATATATTATTCTCCTAATCCAGCGATAAAATCCAATTTTGTAAAATGGAATGGTTGGTGATAAAAGATCATTTATATTTGAGTTGAATCTTTTCTTAATGAATGGAAGCTGTCGTTATCAGACATTTCATAAAATTGCATTGTGCTTTTTTTTTTTTTTTTTTTTTTTTAAAGTTATATGAATTAATTTGTTGCCATTAGATAAAGGTTATGCTTTATCTTTTCGGCTGTTTATATAATGTGAATTGATGTAACATGGCCAACGTTATTTTATTCATTTACAAAAAAAAAAAATCTTTTTGTTTGAGCGCAATATGTAAAACCCGAAATGCAAGTGACACGTAACTCTATGGTAGCGTAGTATGTATTGGGAACCTACGAAGCAAATGTTACAGGTAAATAATAACTTTTTTAACTGTAAACGAGATGTGATGATTGTGGAGCGTAGGAAATGTGGAAGCGTAACATTACTAAGTATATGGGAAAGATATGTGCTACGATATTAATTGATAAATTAAGACAGAAAACGGAGTGGTTAATTGGAAAAAGTAGCGTTGGTTTATGCAGAACTAGAGGGGCCCTCAGTAGAGCGCAGACCTCCGCCGCGGCAGCTTATTTCTCGACATTTTGCTCGAATTAGACTTTGACCTTTGACCTTAACATGTATTAATTAGCGTGGATGTTCATACACCCAAATATGAATCAAGTTTGAAGTCTCTGTGACAACGATGTCCAATCTTATGGCTGATTACCTGAATTGCGCATTTGGCTTGACCTTGACCTTCCAAAGTTTAATCATTTCCAGATTTTTACATTACGGTTAATCCCTGCAAGTTTCATTACGATTAAAATTATGGCCAGGAAGCTGTTCACAAACAATCACACTCACAAAAAGGTTGTAAAACATAACCTCCTTCCGACTTCTTTGGCGGAGGTCATCAGTGCACATCAAGTGCTTGGAATAAAGCTCTTATTGGAAAGGTTTGAGGGGGAGGCGAATTTTTATTGCCTGTAATATCTATTAAGCTAAAGAAAACATACAATATCAGTGTTTTAGGTGCAGTGTAGATTAATGAAGATGCATAAAATAGGAGTTTTATCTAGGTTACGTAATTGTTAGAGTTAGTGGTTTGATTTGAATGAAGATCTCATTACGATATTATTAGTTGTGGGATTAGTACAGGTACCGTGAATTGAATGCTGGTGGCTGATGCATGCAATGATAAATGGTGGTAAAGAAGTTGTAAATACCATAGATTGACTAATGTCTGTTTGTAAGAGGATAAAGTTGAAAGTGATTGCTAGAAGACGTAAATATTAAAGTGGAGAAATAGATATAAACGAAAACAGTGAAGCATAGAAGTTCAAATAGGCCTTTTATATTAAATGTACAACGAGGAAAAAGTTAATTTACAGAATATGTAAAAAGTTGGCATTGGTGAAAGGAATGTTTGGAATATTTTAAAGGTTTAAAGGCCGCTCATGAATGTCAGAGGCAAGGGTCAGTGACATTGCCCTATCAAGCAGGACATTGCCGTAGAGGCTGACCATATATACATATGATCAGCGCCCAAGCCCCCTCTCCATCAAAGCTAAGACCATGGAGGGCCAGGCAGTGGCTGCTGATGACTCAGCAGATAGACCTAAAGGCTCACAAGGATGGTGAGGTTTTAGCCATCAAAGGAGGTAACGAGTCTGAGCGGGACTCGAACCCCAGTCAGGCAATCACCAGGCAAGGACGCTACCTCCAGGCTACCACAACCAAGTGGTTTGATCGCGTGGAGAGAATGAAGGAAAGCGTGTATTAATTGGCAGCTTCTGAAAGAATGAGGAATGTCGGTGAAGTGGGATAGAAGAGAAATTATATCGGGGGTTTATCATTACTAATCTAAGAAGGTTGAAAATGTGATAAAGATAGAGGTAACTGTCATAATGCGTGTAAGGAGTCTTTACGATGCTTGTGTCTGTATAGGTGTATATAGGGACTGATGCTGAGAAAGTTTTCTTCTCAGGGCTACATGTTCGATTAATAATAAGCAGTAGTTTTTTTTTTTACTGGCGCTATGCCCTTTTAGATTATGGGAATTATTATATTATATATATATATATATATATATATATATATATATATATATATATATATATATATATATATGTGTGTGTGTGTGTGTGTGTGTGTGTTACTGTTTGTCAAGGCTTTATGTATATATATATACATACATATACATATATATATATGTATATATATACTGTATATATATATATATATATATGTGTATGTGTGTGTGTGTGCGTGTGTGTGTGTGTATGTGTGTGTGTGTTGGTGAAAAAGCTTACTGTTTGTCAAGGCGTCATGGAAGGTATCGCCAAACGCTCAAAAGATTATTTATTATTGGGATTCTGTTTTGTGTGTGTATGGTTATTTGATCCCTCTTCCTTGATTCTGTTAAATGGCACCACATATGATCTGTTCTTAATTTTTCTTTATATATATTTCTTTTTCTTTTTTTCGGGTGATATTCATCCCTTCATCTCTTCCGGACTTATCTTGACCAGTCTTGCATAGGAAAGTAAATGAAAGCCTGTTATTTTTCGAGAAAATCCATACAGATATAAACATGTGTTTTTGATAAAGCCAGTAAAATCTAAACATACTAACACGGATGTATTGGTATGCTGATATTTCGTGAAGTTTAATTTTAGTGTAGACACTTGCTTGTTGGCCAGGTTGAGATAAGGCTTGCTTTTTACGTTATCAGTTATTTATCTATGTAGTATTATTTATCTTAATGTAATATTTTATAGTTTATTCTTTATTTCGTTTCTTTTCTGCACTTGGCCGCTTCCTCTGTTAGGGCCCTTGGGCTTACAGAATTCTTCTTTTCCAACTAAGGTTGCAGCTTTAGTAGTGACAACACTGAAAAAGATAATAGAAGTAATCCTTTGATTCTTTACATTATTGTGCCTACTTAAACTCTGTGGAAAACAAACCACATTCATTTCTCTTGAACAAAATCTCCACAGTACAATTATTGCCTAATTTCAGTATTATTCTATCTTAATTGAATATATATTTGGGTGAAAAGGAAAGAATGTTTCTAGTCACTCTCTGACATCTGGTTCTCAATATGGTTCGTCGCTGTTTACACTTTATTACAAAGGTTCTTTTAAAAGTTCTGGTAACTCTTGGTTTCTTAATAACACAAAAAAAAAAAGGTTATCCATTATTACAACCTTACTCTTACCTTACTCTTTTTTTTTATTCATCCGGGTACAATATTATAAAACGTAATTGTTAATTCCAACCCTTAAGTGATTTTCTCTCTTAGATATAGACGTATTTCTGACTGTAAATGTGGTTGATGTTCTTTACAGTTTATATTTGTTGTTTACTGTAATTAAAAGGACTAACACTAAATGTAAAACAAACAATTTGTAATGATGAAAATATAGACATACAAACACGGAAAAGGTAGGGGTTATGGAAGAGAAAAAGGGGGTGGGGGTGGGGAGAGGATCTATAGGAAGAGAGGTAGGGGGTGATTGTGTGGCGTAGGATGAGACTATTAGAGACAGAACTTCCAGCCATTCTCGAAGCCTTCTGGCAACAATTATAATCGGAACTCAGTGAGGATGAAACATATTAAGGACGGAATCTGGCAAATGGCTTGTAATAATGGCCGTTCGCGGAGACAAATTACAAATATTGATTTTCAAAGATTGAACCCGGGCCAGATATCGATTGGTAGGACAAGGACGTCCTCCTTCCTAGTCGGCCTTCCTTCCTATTCCAATGGGAAGGAAGAGAAGACTTGGATTTTTATCTTTGGTATGTTTTCTTTTCATTTATTTACAGACACACATAAACACTATATGTATGTATATATATGTGTGTGTATGTATATATATATATATATATATATATATATATAGAGAGAGAGAGAGAGAGAGAGAGAGAGAGAGAGAGAGAGAGAGAGAGAGAGAGAGAGAGAGAGAGAGAGAGAGTGGGGGGTGCCAGGCATGCATATATATATATATATATATATATATATATATATATATATATATAATCATATATATATATATATATATATATATATATACATATATATATATATATATATATATATATATAATCTGTAAATTTTGTATATAAAATTTTTTTCAACATTAAGGCATTTCTTCAAACAAGGGGTCTGATTCAGACAAAAAAAGAAATTTACAGTTATTGTTATTCTTGTGTTTTAACTACTGCATCCTAGACGAAGCCATGCGTGCGAAATTTTCACACTACTGTATATAATTTATTACACCTACAGATAGTCTCAGCAGCAGCTTGTCAAACTCCTACATATACTGGACCATTCAACTCACTCTCACGTATATTAAGGCCAAACCTTTTCTATCTCTTTCTATTGATCATCTTTCACACTAACGTTGCCAAATTTTTCATTCTTGTCTCAAACCTTTCTCTTACCATTCTATGTAATCTGAAAGATCCTTCTACACTTCTCTATATTTCTCATGATTTCAATTCTTCTTGTCACACACACGCGCGTGCACACACACACACACACATACGCATGCGCGCGCGCCAGTTGACCTAGGTTTGAATGGATACTAATTTCAGAGGCTAACTGAGACCTAAACGACTGCTTATCTTGCGAAGAATAAAAGGTGTATCGTATTGAAAAGATAATATACGCACTCGAATGAATGTGCACACGATACACGCAAACGCACACACACGAGCACACACACACACACACACACACACACACACATATATATATATATATATATATATATATATATATATATATATATATATATATATATATATATATATATATATATATATATATATATATATATATATATATATATATATATATATAGTGCGTGTGTTTAGTGTATGTTTATGATGTTTCTCAAGTTATTTTACTAATTTTCATAATGTTTCAGTCCTTATAAATAGTTACACAATTACCAACGCATTGGAATTTGAAGAGTTGGATCATTACCTAAGCACTGCTTATTAGTATATAAGTAGACTGCTCATGTTCAGGCGTTAATAATTATGGTAATAAGTTCATTATGGGTGCTTTACGATGTTTCTAAGTTTTGGATATTGTTATCTCATACTCTCTGACAAAATATTTTTTTGATAAACTAAATTTACTTTTCAATAGATTATTTTTTTTCAAAAAACAATATTTATTTCAATAAACTAAGTAATGGAATAATGTATACTTGAAAATAATATAATCAGAGCCCATACATTTTTTGTCATGCATGAAAGTTGGGAGTGTTTATTGGTGTGTCTGAATTAAATAACCTAATCATTTAAAAGATAATGATAAACTGGATTTGATGTAATTCGTTATTATTGAATTTATGCAATTCTATCCTAAAATATTTCAGGAAGACTTTTTAAAATCTTATATTCATTGTAGTTTTGTGTAAGAATAAATGCAGAACTGGTGTTAAAACACATACTAGTGTTTACATTATCGTGAAGAGGTATTTTAGTTTTAACACATAAAGTACAATTTAGACTTCATTATAATAATTTATTGAGGGTGATATATGTATAAAATAACGAACTCTCCCTATATTATCACTATGACAACATAAAACTTATTTTTCAATGTGATTACGAACAACAAAATACTACCTCTCTCTTCCGTATATGTTATTTACGCATTTCGTTAATGACATGTAGATAAGAGACGTTATATTCAAGTAAACATACACGACGTCACAATGGAGATTTCTCCCTTCTTATAATCTAATAACCCTTCACAATGGTGGACAGATGGGTCTTCAGGTCGTAGTCTGAATGGGAATTTAGCGAATATTTGCATATATTTTGATACGTTGAACCCGGAGGTATAAATATTCAGATGAATTAACATAATTTCCCCTTCTTCCCTCCCCTGCCACTCCCCTCGCTTTGTTTCCTCTGTCTTTTTTTTTCCAAGTCTTTAATGATGGGGTTTTAATGGGGTTTTATTTGAAGAAATTGTATACAAATGTATCATAGTTTTGTGCGTGAGGCAATTAAGCCAATAAGATTATTTGTGGAAATGATGATAATCATCATCATCATCTTTGATATTATTAGTATTATTATTGTCATTATTGTTATTATAAGTATTATTATTATCATCATCATTATTATTATTATTATTATTATTATTATTATTATTATTATTATTATTATTAGCTAAACTACAACCCTAGTTGAAAAAGCAAGACGCTATAAACCCAGGGGCTCCAACAGGGAAAAACAGTCCAGTGAGGAAAGGAAATGAGGATATAAATAAACTATATGAGAAGTTATGAACAATCAAATTAAACTATTTTAAAAATAGAAACAACATTAAAACAGATCCTCCATATATAAAGTAAAAATGAGACTTATGTCAGTCTGTTCAACATCAAACATTTGCTGCAAGTTTAATGGGAATATTTCCTTGCATATATTTGCCTTTCTTCGTTTTTCTCCTTACCCTTTTCGTAATAATGATAGTAATGATAATGCTGGTAGTAATGATCGTAATAACAATAATGATTAAAGTGACTTCTAAGTAATGCTGTCATTGCTGCTTTTGCTGTAACCCTCAATAAGCTCTAGTATTCGTACTGACAGTTTAGTGTTGGTCTTTCTTAATTGAGTAAATCCAGTCGCCCCGAGTCTTGAGTATTACCTTCAATTATAATACAGACCGAACTATACTACGTTGAAATTATTATGTTGCTATCTGTGTTGTGAATATATACAGCACAATTGTTTGCAACTGTAATACCTTCATATGGTTGTTTTTCTGACTTTGATTTCATACACGCTAAAAGAATAATAATGGATATAAGCACAAGAAAGATGTATTAATTGCATATGGGTAAATAGAGAAGCAGATGTAGAAATTGCATATGGCAAAATAGGGAAACTGTGTACGGTTGTAAAAATATGTTTAGGTCGTTGAATATGATATTTTTTAGCCTCTCTCTCTCTCTCTCTCTCTCTTATTTTATTCTGGGTTGCAGTAACAGCTATGAGTTTCTCCACTACTTGTTCCGATTAAATCTCAAAATTCGTTAAATTGATTTTCTGTTTTAAATTGTTTCGTTTATTGTTAAGGCTTCCACTTGTTGCTCTGTGCATAAAGTGGTAATTTCCAGCTCTAGTTCGAATCTTCAAGGGGTATAATTTTAAAAGTTATTGCCTTTAAAAAGGCCTTTAACTACTGCATTTCCTCCGTTTATGTGGGTCCATGAAGTGTTTGAAAGTTTCGTTTTTTAAATAAATACAGTTACTAGATGTATATAATGGAGGATAGCTTCAAGTCACAATTAAATTCCTATCATTTATTCATTCACGAAACGAAAATCGTCGTGTGACTCCTGGTGAAATTTTATGATTTAGTTGAAAACATTATCAGGTTATTATATATTCACCTTTTTTTTTTCATTGTTTACAGTATATCATAAATTGTTCATTAATTTTCATTATCTTTTCTTATTACGAACAGTGTTTGATTAAATTATAGAAACTAATCTAAATGATAGAATTATGTGGTATTCCAGTTTGAGAATTTACCCTTCTGTCAATGACTTTATGGCTCATCCGAATTAGAATACTTTGGAGTTTTCAGAACATCAAGCTGGAAATAGTTTGAGGTTTATAGCTCAAGAAATCTGAAAAGAATTTTGCACAATTTGTTTTAATTTAGCTGTGTGGTAATTTCGTTTTGATGCTTCATCAACCTATATGATATACCTTAACTTCTAGTTCTAGCTTTTACTCACCTATGAGAAGTTTTAGCCTCTTCCTCATTAAGCTCCAAAGTATGTTTGGTAAAGATATTTTGCCGGTTGCCCCATTAACCGTAAAGTATTTCTGCTTGTGTCGAATTAAGCTGTTAATATTTTTACTTTTATTTCATTAAAGCTGTATTTTGTGATTATGTTTCAGTAATCTTTGAGTATTTTGGGTTTTATGTTTCGTTGAAGTCTATGTATTTTGACCTTTTCTAGTTGCTATGAAATACTGTGCTCTATGTTTACTAATAAGTGTGTTCGGTGCAAAACTAATGTCTTTCATTTTGGGTCAACGTCACCCTTTGGCAGAGGTCAGAAATCTCTGATTACACAAAACGTAATTTCTTTTTGTAAATCTCTTTTGCTTTTGTTATATTTTTAATTGCTTTGTTCATATACTTTATTATTATTTTGGGTTCGTTAAAATGAAGATAGAACAAAGCAAATTTATATTTTACACAATTATCGAGTTGTTTGTTGTATAGGACATCAAGGTATCTTAGGAAAGCAAAAGAATGTCATTTTTAACTATCAGAATGATTTTTTATTACCTTAGTACATTCACGTGTTAAATTACGTCACTGTCTACTGCTGAGTGCAATATTTATTTTAGAAGAATTATTGTTAATAAAAACATTTGAAAACCGGTTTATAATAGTTCTCCTGGGGAGTGACTTGTGTTATAGTTCAGTTTTAGTCATTAAGAATATTTTTTCCCCAGGAGGTTTTCCTGATTTTTTCAACACACTTACTGTAACCTGTGGTAACGTCCCTGACTGGTGAACGCCAGACTGGGGTTCGAATCCCTCTCAAACTCGTTAGTTCCTTTGGTCGCTGCAACCTCACCGTCCTTGTGAGCTAAGGATGGGGGTTTGGGGGAGCCTATAGGTCTATCTGCTGAGTCATCAGCAGCCATTGCCTGGCTCTCCTTGGTCCTAGCATGGGCGGAGAGGGGGCTTGGACGCTGATCATATGTATATATGGTCAGTCTCTACGGCATTGTCCTGCTTGATAGGGCAATGTCACTGTCCCTTTCCTTGGCCATTCATAGGCGGCCTTCAAAACCTCATGGCGTCCTCATTGTGATTCGGTAAACTGTCAGTGTTATATACTTTATTCTTATGCCATTTTTATCCATACGAGAAGTATACCCTATGCGCTAGATATTGAAGCCTATTGACGTTCAGTTTATAGAGCTGATATTGAATACCGTCAGTTTTCGATACGACGAAACATCGTAAGATTTATCCATTGAACGTCTTCATCATTATTAGATGTTACATAAGTTCCCTATTAGTTGGTACAATCCATTCTTCATTATTTCAGATTAGATATTATATTTTTTATTTGAATTTAGTTGTTATTATTTAAGATATCACAAAAATATAGGTTTTACGATGACTGTATATCCAGGAGATTATTTATTTTGTCAACAATAAAACTAGTCTTACCGTCTTATGGCATAAAATTTCGGAAAATGTTTTAGGAGAATTCATTTATAATTGGTAGCTCATCTTCATCTTTTTAGTGTTGTTATTATTATTATTACTATTATTATTATTACTATTATTATTATTATTATTGTTATTATTGAGAATCATTTATATTTGGTTGCTCTTCTACATCTTTTAGTGTTATTGTTATTATTTTATTATTATTATTATTATTATTATTATTATTATTATTATTATTGAGAATCATTTATAATTGGTTGCTCCTCTTCACCTTTTATGTCATTATTATCATTATTATTATTATTATTATTATTATTATTATTATTATCATTATTATTATTATTATTATTATTATTATTATTATCATTATTATTATTATTATTATTATTATTATTATTATTATTATTATTATTATCTTTTCTAATTCCTCCCTTGTGGATACTTGTCTTTTCAACCATTGAGGAGCAACTTTTAAGCGTTGTATCAAATTAGCAGTTATATCAATCTTTGCCCTGTTCAGGTCGTTTGCATAAACTTGCAATTATGCACATAATCTAAGATGAGTAAAATATTGTAATTTTTTTCTAGATAAAAGTTCAACATAAGGGAGAAGTTTACTTCGTTTCAGCATCGCGTAGGTTGTGCTCATCAAACAGCAAGGATGCTGACATGAGTGCTGTTTAGAAGCAGCTGTGATCTTTAACAAATTCTCTTTAAAGACAGTAGAGTTCTGAAGGTTGATTGAATTGCACTTTCGATTCATTGGAATCCTAAATTAATTATAAAAGGTTTGTTATTGTTTTTTCTCATTTTTTTCTCTCGCTGGAGGTATACTGATCCCAGGTTTGATATTTTCATTCCATTTGGGTGACGTGTTATTTTATTTAAATTGAAGACGGGGGAAAAAAACTTGGATTGGCATCCGTAATGGTATGAAAGAATCCCATAAAATCTCAAATTAAAACCTTTGGAGGGTAAAAAATCATCATCAGGTCTAGTCATTAAATGGTGCATTAGTTGATTATGAAACTTGAGTAATTAATGTAAAAGTAATGAACCGTCAAATGCCCCTTTCTTCGTTAGTAATTACGCCCATTGAACCACGCTTCTTAATGAGTTTTTAGATTAAGCGCCTCCACATCCAAAGGCATCCTATTCCCCGTTTTCTGACCCCCGCCTCTCCCCCCTCCATCCCTCCTTCCAACCCCTCAGAAACCTTCCACCCCCTCCTTCATCACCGTCCTTCGTTTATGCGATTCAAAACGCCTCATCCCCTCTGCCCTCGGACGACACCACGCCCCATCCCACAGACTCCTCTCTCTCTCTCTCTCTCTCTCTCTCTCTCTCTCTCTCTCTCTCTCTCTCTCTCTCTCAATCCTTTAATTCCTTCCGTTTTCCGTCGTCTAACCCTGTCCGTCCCTAAACAGTCAGAATACTTAGGACTGGCCTCATCTTCTTTGGATGGAGGAATGGATGGAGGGGGGGGGGGGGGCAAGGGAATGAGGAGTAGGTATCTTAAATACTTTCATTATTTACTTTCTAATTAGTCCTCCACGACTTCCTAAGAAGATGGAACCAATTCCGTTTCCAAATGGCCCCCTGATATATCACCAAAAAGTAGTTTTGTTTTTTTAGTATAGATTACCTCCTAAAAGTCTTATTGCTTTTTATGTAATTATGCATTGATATGCTAATGATTCAAAAAACTATTCATAGCGCCGTCACTATTTAGGTTATTCGGAAAAGGATCCGAAATGAAAAAAAGTAAATTGAAACAAACTCGAAAAAAAGTGCAAATGAAAAACAGCCTTTTCGCATGAGTTTCCAATAGAATCAAAGGTCGTCTTAAAACTTAAAAATGTGTTCCAGTTTTCGTCATTAATTTCCGTTCCATTCGAGCCATCCCAGAGGGAAATGCAACTTAAAAGCTCATTTTAATCTGTAGATAAAAGTCTGGCAGTGTTGCACCGGCAGCATAATTAAAATCGGGGAATATTTAGGCCTCTTTTGAGATATTTTCAACTCGAACTGCCGCTCCTCGACCCCAATCTATTCGAGCTATTGAGCGAATCATTCACCGGGAGTTGGAGCTGCGAGAAATCATCATTTATGTCAGAAACCGGAGTCATTAGGACTAAATGGGTGCCCCCTTCAAGTTTCCAATAGAGTGCTTCTACCATATATGAAAGTCAAAACTTGCTTTGTTCGACTTTTCCCTCTCCCTGCCAAACTTTGAATCAATACAGGTTTAAAAGCCTGTCGTTGGAGGCACACTCGGCTCGAGTTTTGAACAATGACGCGAAATGGTCAATTAAGTCTTCTTATTACTTTAAGTTATAGTCTTACATATGGTGGACTGTAATTTCCTCGGTTGGAGGTTCGATCGATCAAATTCTTTTGTTTTGATTTGAAGTTATTCTTTTAAGGGATTAATTTAAATTCAACGTTCATATACGCATTAAATTCGCTTACAATTTCTATTTCTTATTAAATCTCTCTCTCTCTCTCTCTCTCTCTCTCTCTCTCTCTCTCTCTCTCTCTCTCTCGTTAATCATTAGAATTCTCTTGCAATGTTGTTTTAATTTTGCATAGATGTGGAGCTTGAGAAAGCGTCGTAGGGTAATTTTCAGGTTTATTACTTTTATTGATGGTTTTGACTTTTTAAAGTTTGTTACCTATTTCTCTCCGATGCTTCATTATAATTTTGAAAAAAAAAAAAAATCAAGGAAGGATTCATATTCCTCTTATTCCAGTAAGAATGTTTTTAACCGTGTAAGGCTTGAAATTCAAAAGTCTAATTCGCATTGCTATATAAAAACTATTCAAATG
>NC_090755.1:3005787-3010787 GCF_036898095.1 Palaemon carinicauda | reverse complement strand
CTATAGGCTCCCCCATCCTTAGCTCACAAGGTGGTGAGGTTGCAGCGACCAAAGAAACTAACGAGTTTGAGCTTTCACCAGTCAGGGACGTTACCACATTGGCCACCACAACCCTGTATATCCTTCAAAGTCGGTTTCCACGTTAGATATATTTTTAGTAATTTTTTTAAAATGAATTTCGTGTTACTTAGAAAAAAAGAATATAGAAAATTAAAAGCAATAAATTACGAATAGAATTCAACCAAATATAAGCATCATGTAAACCTGCATAAGATAGTTGAGAACTTGGCCCTTTATATACTGTACAGTATTCCTTTGATTGGTCTGTGTAGGAATAGTTTCATACCAAGATAAGCTGTGTTTGGATGTATCGCAATACATGCAATAAATGAAAACGGAAAAACTAAACTGTCAAAGTAGCATTTTGAAATTATTCATTATAAAATAATTAATTTTATTTATGTAAAAAGGAAAGATTGTAGTAGAAATTACAATTTTTTTTTACATACAAAGCTTCAGCAGCCTTTAAAGATTATATTTGACTTTTTATTTAGTTATTGGCTATGGTTTGCCTGTGTTATTTGAAAATTCTTATAATTAGTTTCATTTAATATTTCAGTAACGAGATAATTCCTAAGTATATCTTATTCCAATTCACATTTATTAACCTACAGAAAGCATTTAGCTCAACCTAGTGTCTACATATTGCAGGGATGCAATGTACTTTATTTGTCATAAGTGCAATGCAGTTCCAAATTCATGAAATTGATTATTGTGTTAATTAAAACTTTATTGAGTTTGTTGTCTGTTTAAAATGTTTAGAACCAAGTGATTTTACCATTCTGTTGTTATCCGCACTGAATGGGATAAAGGTATATGAAGGAAGTATTATACACACACACACACACACACACACACACATATATATATATATATATATATATATTAATATATATATATATATATATATATATATATATATATATATTTGTGTGTATATATATATATATATACATATACATATATATATATATATATATATATATACATATATATATATATATATATGTGTGTGTGTGCGTGTGTGTGTGTGTGTGCGCGCGCGCTGGTGTGTATCCGTACACCTATTGTAGTCGCTTCTGATTGACTCCTGAGTAGTTACGTGAAACTCTTTTTTTTTTTTTCATTACATGGAACAGGGATTCATTAGTAATTCAGCAATTAGATGACGAATAAGACAGTAACTGTATATTCCCGTAATCCTAAAGCCCGCCCTTGCTGAGAGAAAACTGACCTTTACATGATATATATATATATATATATATATATATATATATATATATATATATATATATATATATATATATATATATATATATATATATATACTTTTATCACTGGCGATGTGAACAAATAGGCTGCAAAGTTGTTGTAGCTATTATAAAAAATTCTGAAATTCTAGCTTTGTTATATGAATCCATGTACGGCTATTTTATCTCTATTTAATGTACAGTATCCGAACAAAAAATCCCCCCCCCCCTCCCCCATCACCAATCCGCACTGGCCAGCGTGCTGAGGACAATTGGGCAAACCCCAGACTTATATGAATAAGGACATAACCGAGGCCTTTGCCCTGCAGTTTACTAGAAACGGCTACAGTTATCAGAAGTGGAGCGTCGGGCTAATGGTCGAAAACTATTTTTTTATTTATTTGTTTATGTTTTATTGTTCCAAAATATAGCTTGTGGTCATAGTTATGATTTAGGATTTTCTTTATTTTTTTCCGTACACAGTATATTAGGTCCTAATGCATCATGTAAGAAAATATTTATCATGTAGATAATCACCTTGTTTAAGAAAAAAAAGTTAATATATATTATGTTATACCATCATAATGATCCGTCATTATTGAAAATTACGACGAACAATCACATTCTTTCTAGATATAGATAAATAAGCACCTGTGCTTGTGTATCAAATCTTGACAACTTACAGTTATACCTCTAAGCTTAGCAAATGATAAACAAGGAAGGGTTCTTGTATATACTCATTATTGTTATCAAGATATCATTGTATTATGAAACGTCTGACACCAAATATAATGAATTTCAGCGAAAAAGATAGATTTGAAAAAATAAAGAAGGATATCAACCATCTAGCCAAAGATAAATTCTTGTATAGGTAGCAGGATGTGTAAGAAAAATAAAAGTTCTATATAGTTTTGAGGTAGTATTATAAACACTTGAGGGCTGAAATCTTCCGTTTTACTGCTGAAAGGAAGATTAAGTTACATGATGAATCACCGATCGTTCCCACCAAACAGTGTTTTCAGACAACTTTCTTCAATATAAAGAATTAAACATATCCAAGACAGAAAAATCTCAGAATATTAAAATTTATCAATTATTTACAACTTCTTACGTTGTTCGCCCATGAAAGGGAAACAATATATTAGGAATTTTGTTTTTTCAGGACATCATACTCTGCGATAAAAAATTCCTTTTATAGGCCTCTTAACAATGACTAAGTAGTGTCACAAAAAACACGGCAATAACTCAGTAAACAACAATCGAAATTATTCTTATACATCTCTCAGCGAATTGCTGTAACCGGCAATGGAGCGTGATAAGGCATGAAAACAAGCTTGATAAGTAAGTAGTTGATTGTTTTCGTAGTTTGGAAATTGTGAACACATCAGATGGTATGATATAAAAAAAGGTAACTGTAATGTTTAACAAGTTCTTCCATGCCGTTCCGTCCTTAGGGATGTTACATACCATCCCGAAGCTCGTACTAAGGTACCTTTAATGGCTCGGGTCGGGCAACGACAAAGCAAAACATGGATTTATTACCCATAGACTTGTGTTCATATAATCACATAGAACCTATGGAGATGATGTACCTTCCTTTATTATGTCATTCGTAATATTATTAATGAAATATACACGTGACCTAACATCTTCCTTTTTTATCAGTGATGAGTTACAAATATTAGGTAATGCATATTATTATTATTATTATTATTATTATTATTATTATTATTATTATTATTATTATTACTACTACTTGCTAAGCTGCAACCCAAGCTGGAAAAGCAAGTTGCTATGAGCCCAAGGGCTCCATCAAGGAAAATAGCCCAGTGAGGAAAGGAAACTAGGAAATGAGAGAAGTAATTAGCAATTAAAATAAAATATTTCAAGAACAGTAATAACAATTAAAATAAATATTTCCTATATAAACTATAAAAAATTTTAACAAAATAAGAGGAAGAGAAAGAAGATAGAATAGTGTGCCCGAGTGTACCCTCAAGCAAAAGAACTCTTACAGATAAATGGTAGGCATGACATATTTTCTATATACCTGGCATGGCTCTTTCTTGTATTTACTTCTTTGCACTATGATTTTTGTTTGCATAAATGTCATGGTACTCTTTTATCTTTACATTTAGTTGTCGTTATTATTATTATTATTATTATTATTATTATTATTATTATTATTATTATTATTATTATTATTATTATTATTATTATTATTATCGTCCAAGTTGCAACAGTTGGAAAAGCAAAAGCTACGAATCCAGGTGTTCCAATAAGAAAACCATCCCAGTTCGAAAAAAAAAGAAATGCAGAAATGGAATGTTAATAGTGATAGAAATACAGTAACAAAAGCCAATTGGAAAGATCAAAACAGTTGAGTTATGAAGTGAAGCTTCAGTAAATAAATTATAAAGTGATACCTGGTTAAGTCGTTTGCTAAGAACATATTTTCACCGAGGTTCAATGATTTAATTATATAACTATGGAGATTATTCCAGCATATTGCCATAACTGGAATTAAATTTGTAGAGAAATGTGACATTAAATCTTATGAAAGAAAAGGCAAGGCAACGTTATTGAGAGTATGGTGAGAACCATTAAAATATGCAGCATGTACATTAATCTAATTAAATTTGATATAGATGGATGATGAAATTTGTATTAGTAAAGGTAATGGGACTAAGAAAAGATTTTAATACAATAGTGTGAGCCATTTTCCAAAGATCAAAAACGGGAACTATTTTCAAGACAAGACAAAACAAGATAAACTAGAAAAGCACTGAGAGTGCAGACCTCCGTCATGGCCGCTTATTTCTCGAAACCAGCTTGCCATTCCCAGAATCAATTCAGACCGTAGCTAGTGTATTTGAAGTCTGTGTGACAACCACGTGCGAACTAGGGATTAAGGTTAGGGTTAATTCGGTCGACCTTAACCTTAACCTTTGACCTAGGACTTTCAAAATTAAATCACTTCCACGTCTCAACATAACAATTAATCCCTGGAAGTTTCACTACTCAATGAGTAAAATTGTTGCCAGGAAGTTGTTGACAAACAAACAAACAAACTTACAAACAAGGGCGAAAACATAACCTCCTCCCAACTTCGTTGGCGCAGGCAAGAAGATCTTCAGAATTCTTGCTATATTTATTCAACATAGTACAGTTTTACGCATTTAAGGAAGGTGTGCACTTGCTATGTTTATCAAAAGTGAATTTGCATTCAGGAATGACGCTTAGAATTTTAAGTTTTACATTTGGTTAAAGAAATATGGTTAATGAAAAGATCTTTGTAGACTTGCTAAGAATCTTGCTTTGGGATTTTTTCAAGGTTTAACCAATTTTGCCATAATATAAACCTTGCAACCACAGGTGTACTATACTGTATATTCTATATTTTCCAATTCATTACTTATATGTAATTTGTTTGCTTTTCCCTTATTTCCTTTCCCTGTTGGAGCCTTTGGGATTGTAGCAAGCATTTCGCTTCTTCAACTACGGTTGTAGCTTGGCTGGTAATATAATGATAATCATAATCAGAGAAAATAGAAAAGCGTTGTATAGGCAACAAGGTAAGGTAATATCCTATGCCAAAAATAGCAGAATGCTGTTTGATTAATGCATAAAATCCATTATGAAGTCACGGGAATAGTAGTGGGCTAAGAACACTCATATATATATATATAT
>NC_090755.1:2988287-3003287 GCF_036898095.1 Palaemon carinicauda | reverse complement strand
ATAAAATCATGTGGGCGCCAGTGGCTCAACTGAGCTCGGGGAGACGGACGCCAAAAGCGGTCAGTCCTCCGCAGCTGCCCGCCGTCTTCTGACTGGAATTGTCTGTGACTGGAACCAAACGGGAGAGAAAGAGAAAGAGAGAGGGAGAGAGAGAGAGCGCTTCTATAAGCCCCTCCTCTTCCCCTCTAAGTTCCCTCCCCTAAGGTTCCTCCCCTCTTCGGGGTCGGTCCTTCCCCTCGAGATCTTTCTTTCCCTTCTTCCAGCCTCTGACCGGAGAGTGGTGCCGCCTAGTGGGGCCCTTCAGAACCTAAGATGACCATCGATTGTGTCCACTACGGCTGGCTATGTCTGTCCATCTGTTCGTCCTCTCTCTCTCTCTCTCTCTCTCTCTCTCTCTCTCTCTCTCTCTCTCTCTCTCTCTCTCTCTCTCTCTCAGTATTGCCGCCCACGCCCACAATATCCCTCCTTCATACCACTCTTGCTAAGGTTCCACTTATCTTGATTCATCCTATGGGTTGGAAACATAATTGGTTAAATGTATATCTTAGTTTGTTGAGCATTTATGATATTAACAAATTCTGTCTTCTTAAGATCTTCAGATCTGTTGTTGCGTCTTAGAGTGTTTCTCACTGACCTACCCCCAGGCTTACTTATTTCATTAGTAGTGATATAACTCCGTGTTTTAATAATGCTTATTTTTGTAGGTTCTGCACCACGATTTATTCCTACATAGCGTCTTCCTCAGCATGTTGTTTTCGTTAACTCTAGACATAAAAAAGTGACAATAACAACAACAACAATAGCCGTAACACATTTCGGTACTACCAGCGCTTCCGTAGGCATCTGCAAAGATGATAATCAAATGTTGTACCGTGAAGGGAACTACTACGTCCATTGAGGAATAATAACCTCGAACAATAGCGGCTTTCTGCGATAGTCATTCGATATTTTCCCAATTTTTTTTTCTTTTTTTTTTCAGGTTCATAATGGAAAGAAAAATTTCAAAATGTTCCTTGCTGCCAGTCCCCTTGGTAAGAACAAATCATCCATTATTATTAGTTACGTTATTTCCAAGTTATTAAAACAACTTTCCCCCTGAGTGCTGTATAGGGTTTTGCAGTGGAAAACTTAATAACCCATTTCCCTAGGGAAGATCTCATCGCATTTGTTCTCCCCGCAATGTGTGGTCTGTTTATTCATTCTTGTTTAGATATTTGTTTTCACTTCTATTTCTCTTACCTTCAAGAAGTATATCTCTGGCAGTCTCACTCTTTTTCCTCTCTCTTTCTTATTTCCCTAGTATCTTCGGGAAAACAAAATAAAAAATTATCCTATTTCCTTTTTGTTCCATGTTAGGCTTATACTTAACTATGGTTATTTTAATTAATATTGTATATTTATAAAGTATTCTAAGGATCAGTTTATTTTATTCTTTTATACTTATGATTCTTTCTTTAAGGATAATATATGATGGGGCCACATCCGTTCAAGTGAGGGTAAGGAATCCTCATTATTCACTAGTACAAGGTATTCACGAATTTTTTAACAAGTACATTTGCATAGATAAATGAAAATATACAGCAAAACACAGTTACGCGTTATATATATATATATATATATATATATATATATATATATATATATATATATATATATGTGTGTGTGTGTGTGTGTGTGTGTGTGTGTGTGTGTGTGTGTTTGCTTCTTGGATTGCGGGAAAAAAATCTGATATGTAAGCAATAGTCCGACTCTTTTTTTTTATATTGTTGAACAAAAGTTCCATAGTTTTCTTGGTAAATCTAAATGTCAAGTTTGCATAGCTCGCTCTAGTAATTGTGTATAGAATTACCAATGTATGATGTGTGAATTTTTAAGGAAATGTCACTTTTACAGAGTTGCGAAATTTTGTGGACAGTTTTTGTATGTTGCATTATCAACCAACCAGGTAGGTATGTTAAATTGAAAGTCTTGCTTATTCCAGATTTATTTAAAGATATTCGGTATTGATTATTTGACTGGATTTTAGGCAACATATGATTTGATTACGATAGAAGTTTTCTCATTATTTTTATGGACCATCTTCCGCTTTTCATGCTAGTTTGAGTCACTGTGTTTTTTTATTAGTTTTATTTTCTGATATTTAGAAAAAAAATCATTATTTTCTTGTAACAAAAAGATTTATTCCATTTGAGCCGAAGCTTTGCTGATGGTAATTAACAAAATATTTTCTTCGCTAACAGTAACTAAGAATTGGTTCTGTTTTAAATATATCTATTTTATATCGTAGATTTTGCTATTGACTTCATTTGTTGTCACATAAAGCTTTATTAGGAATTTTGATAATATGAAAAATATTACATTAAGAATGTCTTTTTTCCTCGTTAAAAAAATATATTTTCTCCAAATATCTTTCGACTGATGTCATATCATATCTGTTTGAAGAGGTTATTGTTATGTAATAAAACATTTTTTTGTCATGTCATATTTTCTTTTCTTATTATATTGATGTATAATATTGCATTTTTTTCATTTTTCCTTTTTGAGATTACTTTAGTTACACATTACAGCATTTCTTTCATTATTATTTAGTTCTTATTTCAAAGTCATAAAGCTTTTTTAATCAGAACAATTTCCTTTAACAATGCAAGATTTTAGTCGATGTCATACTTGTTAATGTAACTTTTTCGTTTTACGTTGCATCTTTTCCTTGCGAAGATGGTTGAAGATGTTTGGTATTCATGTTAAAAAAACGTCAATCTATCTAATTCATGTTTTGAAATCTTTGCAGATTGCCCTTCTTCTTCCATCTGCCTTTTCTTCTCCACCAGAGGAGAAGATGAATCCTAAAAGGAAGAAAGTGCGTCTTCCGTCTACGTCGAAGGCCACCCAGCCGCTAAGCTCACAGGTATTGTAAGTTAAATCTTTTATACCTGGACTCCACACCTCTACAATCAGGTGTCCTGTGTTGTATTTCACACTCCAGTACACGCATACACATCTGGTTCGCCCCTAACTCAGCCTGTCAACTTTCCCTTGCAACTCACTCGCTTATCCTCTAAGACGCCCTGACTTCCTCCTTTCAACATTCACACGCTTCTAAATTCTTCCCTATTCTCCTCTTACTTCTCTTCTTCTTTTCTTATGTTTCCCTTGCTCTGCCTTCTTCTCCTCCGATTATTTTTCTTCGTCTTACTTTTTATTTCTCTTACACATTCTTCGTCTTATCCTTATCTTTTCAATATTCACACGTCTGAGAATTCGTTGTTTCTTCTTCTTCATCCTCCCACCTCCCTTCCTGCCCCTCATCCTCTTGTTTTTCCCTTCTCTTTTTAATAATTTTATTTTACTTCTCTGCCTAAAATTCACCTTTTCAACATTCTTTATTTACCTACTTTTTACTTCATTCTTCTATTAATTCTTTACCACTTTTTCTATAGCATTCTTACTACATCTCCATCTCTTTATCTTTTATTTTAGCAAGATGAAAAAGGAATTAAGAAGTTAAAAAAAAACTATAAGGATGAAATAGTTCCTTCTAGTCTTAATCTCTATCTTCCCTTTTTTTCTCTATTCCTCTCATTCAAGAAAGAAGGAGAAGGAATTAAAAATGGAAATGATAAGAAGGAATCTACTTTATTCCACCTCCTTCGCCTCTCGCTTTTTCCTTTTTATCATTTTCTTCCTTTAGTTATACAGAGAAGGAATTGATACCTTAAAAGAAGGGGGCTTTAGCTCCCTCCTCCCTTCCTATATTTCCCTTTGATTTCCTTCTTTCTTTTAGATAGGGAGATAAGGAATCAGGAAGGAGAGGACATTAAAGATATACATTCTTCTTTTCCCCTTTTTTTCAGAGTATTTTTAACTTCTTTCCTATTCTTTAATTGGTTACTTTGATCTTTGCTTCTTTCGTTATATCTTAAAATGTTTTGTTGTTGATTCGTATCTATTTCTTACGTAAGCCGATATCTTTACCGTAAGATAATATATTTTCACTGTGATTCTTGCTTACTCTACATGTTTCTTTTTGTATATACAAAATAGCGATTTTATCTATTCGTAGTGTTTTGCATTTTCATTCTTCTATTTAGGTGTTCTCGCTTATTTTGCTTTATCAACTTAATTTACATCTTTGCTTTTCCTTTATTTGTAATTTGCTTAGCATTCTGAAGAATTTTTTTTTCTTTTTTTCTTTTGGCAGCATATAGCCTTCATACTTTGGGTTACTATTTCGATAAGCATTTTGACGTATATCCATGTACATAAACGATACAGCTTTAGATTTTTGCTTCGGTATGCCTTTATAATGATCTTGCTTAAGACCAACCGTATAACTATCCTGTTCCCATTTGTTTTTTGTTTTTCTTATAGGGTGTGTGCTATATAAAAACGATAGATAGTCTGTCTCTTATTCTGCGTTTAAGAGGAAAGTTGCATATGAGAAAATTCAGGTTTTTATATCGTCATATTCCATTAATCCATATTACATATTTCCTCGAGAAACATACGTTCGAAACCTACTCTGGTAGGACTGTTACGTTTGGTATTATGCCTAACAATACGAATGAAGACCTTATAAATGAAATCATGGAGTTTTTAAATATAAATAAATATATATATATATATATATATATATATATATATATATGTGTGTGTGTGTGTGTGTGTGTGTGTGTGTGTGTGTGTAGAGAGAGAGAGAGAGAGAGAGAGAGAGAGAGAGAGAGAGAGAGAGAGAGAGAGAGAGAGAGAGAGTCTATGTTATAGAGTTTGAATATCATTTTTGGTGGGAAAGATACAGATTATTCATATTTTACATAAAAATATTATATTTACGCTACCTTTTTTTTTGCATTTTACTATCACACCGTAACTTATTTTAATTTTATTTTTGTCTTAGATGGCTTATTTCTTTACTAATTTGTATTTTTTTGTCCTGTTATCTACTGGTTTGTTTTTTTATATCACATTGGCTTTCTTTTTATTTTTTTACATTTTGCAAATGTATAGCTTTTTAGCTTCCCCGAAGAAAATCATAGGTATAAGAAATACCAATGTAAATAATTCAATAGCATTTTTCAAATGGGATAATACTTATTATCACTGGTAAAATATGTCTTATTCTGTTAAGTTTTTTATTTTAGAAAACAACCTAAATAAGTATTTGGATTGGATTTGTTTCACATCTTCAAAGATGTTGTACCCTTCTCGTTTTTCTGTTGTTTATTCGCGTGGGTATGCGAGAAACATTACAGATTACTATTCACCCAATTTACCCCCTACCGTTGGTCCCATAACCATCCTCGTGTCTTTACGCTAACTGAAGGACGTCTGTCTATGGCATTACCACATTTTGTTGCTTCTTTAGTATTGGTAAACAGAACACTCAAAAGCCCAGGTTCGAGGGGAAATGAGGGGAAACAAGTGCGGAAGGGAAAGGGGAGTAAGGCTTTGGCTTAGAGAGACGGAGAGTGGCGTGTTAATCTTCTTCCCCTTTATACGAAATGAGGTAATAAGGGTAATGTTTAAACAGGAGGGTGTTGATATGATTGTAGTCGTGACTGGGCTGGGAATGTTAATGGGTCTCCTTGAAGGAAAGAAGTTAAGGGAGGGTCGAAATACAGATTTTTAGGGGTTAAGAGCCTGTTTTGGGGAGAGAAGAATGGCTGATATTGGTTTGTAAAAATGTAAAAAGAAAAAAAAAACGCTGTTACGGAAAAAATAAAACTTGTGATGTGATCATTCAAGGAGAAGAGAAATAATGTTACTAAATATACAATAAATTTAAGTGAATATCAATATCAAATTTTTTTTTATATATATATAATTTGTTAAGCATCTTCGTCTTGCCCTACGCAATAACAAATAAAATGATAATGTCAGAGTGCTAGATTAATAAGCTGGACCAGTGGCAATGGACAGTAAGTTTTTATGTTCCAGACCACAAATTTGAATTTGTTTATTTAGATTTTTAAAAAGTGAAAAAAAAAAAAAAAACAGTCTTGCATGGTAAAGGATTTCATAAGTACTATTTTAATTTATGTCTTAATATATACTAAAACAAATTTTCATCAACGGTATTGGATATAAAAAAATTAGCGTGTCTATAGTAAAGTGTTTTGTAATATCTGTTGACAGTAGTGTCGAGACTGGTTTGTTTAACTTTAGTCATTAACAACTCCTAATCCCCCTTTT
The DNA here is from genome assembly GCF_036898095.1 of Palaemon carinicauda. Classification (NCBI taxonomy): domain Eukaryota; kingdom Metazoa; phylum Arthropoda; class Malacostraca; order Decapoda; family Palaemonidae; genus Palaemon; species Palaemon carinicauda. The sequence goes on along the minus strand of NC_090755.1, from coordinate 2,997,098 downwards.
TTCATTGAATTTTTCGAATGCTTTCAGGATAGAGAATAAGCTGGTTAATCTCTTGCTCACAAGATTCACTTTCAGTTGTTCTATTGTTTATGAGCCGGAAACAGTTGGGCAAAAAAAGAGGAAAATAAAAAAGCAACTACGAAAGTCTCCGTCTACAAAGCTAAAATAATCTGTATTTTTATTTCTACGTAGCAATTGTCGACGGGTTACGGGTTATAGGGAGAAAGAAAGGATGTACGGGGGATCGTTATATCTGCGAAGGAGGGAGACAGAACCCAAATTTCGAGATTAAGAGCTGGTCTGGTTTGCCTCAAAGCTGCTCTTTTAGTGCCACATTAAAAAGGGAGAAGATCGAAGTAAACACCAGCCCCCCATTGTGACGCCATCCTGCTGCCGCTTGTTAATTACTAGTCGGGATGTTCCACTGCTATTACTATCCCTGCTGCTACTGCTACTATTTGCGCTCATACCGTCGTCATTTTTTCCCTACCTAGCCTTTCGACTTATTTCTTTATTCCATACGTAGCATCTGCCATGTCTCCTTTTCCTCGTTTCTCTTCCCACCTCGCATTCCTCATATCTGTACCTTTATCCTTCCAACTATTGTTGTACAATACTAACGGCATTTTTAGATTTATTTCTGAAGCAGGTCTTCTGAAGGCTATTTAACTTTTATAACATATTTGCTTTAATGGATTAAATTGAATATTTTTTACTCTTTATTTATAATAAATGATATCGGCGTCAATGACCTTCGATGTCAAGGATGCCAGAAAGCTTCAAATCATTCATTCATTCTCATGGAATTTATTAAGAGTTTATAAACACTCATCCCTGTTTGAAGTCCGGAAAAGAGAGGAGGGTTGGCAGTAGGGTTAAGACCCCTTCCTCGTAAGATATCAAAGGCTAATGAAACTTATTAATTTGATACCATCAGCAAAGACGATCTAAAATCAAAGGAACAAAATTCAGCATTTGTTTTAATCGTCCAGTCAAAGTAAGTTTAGTTTACCATAACCGAGCAGGAATTTCGTAGCCTGATGTGTTATTAAAAAAAAATGCTACACAAACAAATGATGATTTCGGGATTTCATAGTAGAAAGATACATTTCGCATTAATTCTGCAAGGCAAATATATACTGTAATATCGCGAAATTCATCCAATTTTTCCACCAACTTCTTGGGTCGTCCTCAGCTGTGTCAAATATGAATCTTCATGTGTTCAACTCAGAAATGGCTGGGTATTCCTTCCTTACTACCTACTTTCCTTTTGTACTGTAATTATATTCTTGTTTGTTTATTAATTTTCATTCGTCATATATCAGTCTTTCATAATTTTTCCTTGTGTGGAATACTCACAACTAAAGTTGACACTTAGATATTGCAAGATCTGCATATAGTCCACAAACGCTAAATTCTTTTATTTTCTCTTCTTTTTCCCTTAAAAAGGCCAGGTTACAGTTCTTTTATGTTTACAAATAGATATCCGAAAACATCGACAGTAATATTTCACACATACACTGGAGTTGCATTGCTATCCAGTCACTACAGTGTCGGTGGTTATTGCAGGTAAAAGCAATAAATTACAATTACTTTAGTAGTAAGTAGTAAGTTTTTTTTTTCATGTTATAAATTTCCAATATATATATATATATATATATATATATATATATATATATATATATGCATATATATATATATGTATATATATATATATATATATATATATATATATATATATATATATATATATATATATATATATACTACAGTAACTTATGATTTATAGACTGAGATATCTCTTATGAAAATGCGTTTCTATATACAGTTACAAACCACACAATTTGCTAAGCTATCTTTTTCTAACAATTTACCTGTACCCCATAAAAAAGAGTAATAAGAGAAGAGAGGACAAGGTGTATAAACGCTAAGACCCTTAAGTATTTTTCGAAGCGAAGCACACTCTTGCCTTCGTAGTGATGGAAAATCGCCCGTCGGTTCTCCGCTCCGATTTTTTTTTTCCCCAAAAACCTTTCTTGTGTCTTAGCATGGTCTTGCCCGTAATCAGGCAGAGTCTTTATGTAATATACTTAATATACTTTGCGTCTGAGAAGCTTTCAAACTCCCACTTATAATACGCTTTCAATTAAGAAGTTGTGACCGAACTTTCTCTAGCCCATGTATCCATTAGCATAACCATTTCAAAAGTCTTCTGTTAAGTTATCAAGACAGGAAAAAAAGGGAATCTCATTGTCGAAAGGAACGAAGAGAGAGAGAGAGAGAGAGAGAGAGAGAGAGAGAGAGAGAGAGAGAGAGAGAGAGAGAGAGAGAGAGAGCGTACCAAAGTTTCGTATATGAAAGTTTACTTCATTTAATATTTACTTATATGGTTTTGAGAAGTTTTTTTTTTTTTTTTTTTTTGAGGTTCTCAAGCTTACAATTTTTCAAAATTTAAGAGAATTTCAAGAAAAATAATGCCATATCTTCGTTTTTTGTATTATCATTTATAATATTATGACTGTTATTTTTGTCTTCATTATTGTGAATATTGTTTGCTAAAGTGTACAATCATATTATCTAAAATTTAGAATTCCTGTAACTTGAGATCTACAGTTTCTTTTTATCTTTAAAGGTGGTAGCCTAGTGTGGGGTTATTTTATCTGTGCTCTCTCTCTCTCTCTCTCTCTCTCTCTCTCTCTCTCTCTCTCTCTCTCTCTCTCTCTCTCTCTCTCTCTCTCTCTCTCTCAGCAAAGCGTATTTTAAGAAGTATGTTTATTTTATAAAAGGAGTGATGAAATTGTAAAATGATCACAGTATTGTGCGTGATGTACATTACTTTAAATTGAACCTATACTCTCTCTTTCTCTCTTTTATTATCATAGTGTCTAGTTAGAGTATATTGGGGCTTAACATACAACATCTCTGAGACTGAAAAGTTATTCAATTTGATGATTTGTAGAATAATTTTTAAAACGTGATTTTAATTTCCAATCATAACAATTACTAATACGCATCCTAATTAGTCATATGTACATGTGTAGAACTATACTTTAGGTTTTATAGATTAATTATAAAGATATTTAATAAAAAGTCAATGAAACTTCATTTACTATAATAGTATATAAGATATGTGAAAATCTTAATTAATTGTTATTTGTTCACATAAGATTATATTATCGAAATGAATAGTCGCGTTAATATTGATCTGATGAAATATTGTAGATGAATGATGTACCAATATTTGGACAAACGAAAAATTTTCTTAATCCTGGTTTGATTTATATCAATAGTTTTTAAGTTTCCCCATATCTTGATAAAGCCACTTTGTATAAACCTTAATTGCCATATCGTACTAAGGTGAGGTTCAAACTATCAGGGGCAAAATATATTTTTGAAGAAATAATATTGATCTTCATATAGGCAATGAAAAATATAAAGATCTATAAGTCTAAATATTTCATCCATTCATGTTGGATAAAGCTTATTTGTCCCAGACCTTTAAAAAAAAAAAAAAAAATAATCAGGGGACAGAGGAGATTGGGATATGTGAACATGAGTAAAGCTTTAAACTTTCTCAATTATTAGGTTAAGATTAACGAACAGCCAGAACATAAGAAATATTAAAAAGGATCCAATATTTCCATCGGTTAAAGACACATTCATAGAATTTCTTTTATTCGCTGCTTTGGGAAAAGAAATAGTCAATCCTTAATTATGACAAAATTATGAACGTCTTTTCCCTTGATGGTTCCTATCAATTATCATTTTGTAGGGAAGAAATTAATCTAATTATCTGAAGATTACTTCCGGTGCTAATTAACGATAAGAATGACTTACTCCCTTTATTAATCAATCATGCATTACTAATCTCTCTTATTGTCTTCATTCCCTCCATATGATTATATTCCTTCGAATATTGTTGCTTTAATAAGGGGAGTAGTAAACAGGGAAAATGTAGTTTGGTTAATCCTCCAGTATAAAATATATGAACTTTATATATATATATATATATATATATATATATATATATATATATATATATATATATATATATATATATATATATATATATATAACCAAAAATCATATACTTTTTTATCACCCCAGATAATGTTGGTAACCATTTACAACTGAGTCAAGTGATAAAAATCAGGCTGGTATCCAAAATTGGCACTAGTAAGTGTGGTTATAGAAAAACAACAATAATTGCTTCATATACATATATATTGAAGACTTATCAGCAGCTCGTCAAAACTCCTTACACCCATTGTAATATTTATGTTTATCTTGCGCTCTGCCTAGTATTTCCAGTAATAAAGACCATTCCCAATACTGTACTTCAATATTATCAAGAATTTGTCTAGTTTTTACCCCTCCTCTGAACACTTGTAAATTGCAAACTTATTTTTTCCAGAATAAGATCAATGTTTTTTTTTTCCATTTAGCCCAACTATCAAATTACCTGATCAATGCTTTCATATACGATATCCCTTTTGCTAATTCTTTTATGTATTTCAATGTTCGTCTCTTGAACTACGTATAATTCTTTTCAACATCCTCCATATAACACAGTATATTGTTATAGGCAAACATCAATTATTCTATTTTCCAATCTTGACTGACTATCCCACAAATATTTATCGTGACAAGTTTTATTTCATATGAATTCATTTTCTTATACCAAATTAGTCAATATCTAATATATATTTCTAACATGGGCTTATCTTCGTGTGTGTTTGTGAAACAAACAGACAAATTTATCTATACTTATTTGTTTATATTTTTTTATATATAAATGCATATTTTTTGTATATCTATTTTTCTTTTCAATGTCTGTATTTCCAATTTCTTCCAAACAGCTCAACCTAGCCTGCTTGGAATGGATCAATATATTCAAAGTTTCATGGGAATTTTCTTTAAATAGGTTGTAGTTTGATTGACCTGGTCAAAAACTTCACATTAAGGATATTCTGACTTGGAACAGTGATTCTTTGAATCATTAAATAGGGAGGACCAGGACTAGATTCTATAACTTTGTATAGAAAAAAATAGTACGTGCGAGACAAATGCTCCAAAAACATTACCTGTGACCTATCTTTTTTACAATTTTTTTTTATTTCATTCTACCACTTTGAAAAAAAAATTCTTAATTGAAAACTGTGATAGATTCTTATGTCGTAAATATTATTTGTATCACTTGTTTGTAAAAGTGATTATAAAAGTTCACAAGAATTGCAAGATTGAATATTTCGCTCAAAAATGATTTTGAAAAGAAATATAAGTTTTCTCTTAATCTTGTGTTCGTATTTAATATGGCTGAATTAGCCAATTACTCAATTGCATTGTTAAATTTACCAATCATATTAAGCTCGTTTCTCTGTAGCTGAAAGATAACTTTTCACATTGAACCTAATTGTGTTTTGTTAAGGAGATTATGGCTTCATTAGGAACAATTCTGGGCCATTTATACTAATCTGCACCCCGTGCGATGCCAGTCTCATAAATACACATTTATATGTATGGATGTATGTATGTGCAAATTTTCACCATTTTCCATTAAAGAGGGTTGAATCAATTTTGGTGGCTGATGTGATAACGTCCCTGACTGGTGATCGCCAGACTAGGTTTCGAGTCCCGCTCAAACTCGTTAGTTCCTTTGGTAGCTGCAACCTTACCACCCTTGTGAGCTAAGGATGGGAAGTTTGGGGTAGCCCATAGGTCTACCAGCTGAGTCACCAGGAGCCATTGCCTGGCCCTCCTTGAACCTAGCTTGGGTGGAGAGGGGTCTTGGGCGCTGATCATATGTATATATGGTCAGTCTCTAGGGCATTGTTCTGCTTGATAGGGCTGTGTTACTGTCCCTTGTCTCTGCCATTCATGAGCGGTCTTTAAACCTTTAATCTCTCGGAGATTGTAGATTAGCACAGCTCCATTTTTTATTTAAACAGAATTACTCTACCATGGCATTTGGAAAACTGAAATTCATTTATCCATATAATCTGTATTTATTAATTTATTCATTTTTATTGTAAATATATCTTTCAAGTTTAAAGACATTTCATCAATATTTGTACAGACCATAGATTTACATGGTTCATAAGGGATAGGAAGAAAGAACAAGTTATATTAATTGAATATGCAGTTGAACTGGGCTCAACAACGCATTAGAAGAGTTGGAAGACCCAGGTCTATATGGCTGAGGACTATGATGCGTGAAGAAGGAGATGATGAATGGAGAAGTATTGATTCAAAAGCTCAAGATAGAGACGACTGGTGAATTCTAACCGAGGCCCTTTGCGTCAATAGGCGTTGTAGGAAATGATGATGATGATGATGTACATTAGGAGCGGTTACTATTAAAAAAATATGTGTATAACTATAGTCCATTTCTTCTAGCGAGACTGATTTGCACAGACTTGCAGCGGTGCCCTTTTAGCTCGGAAAAGTTTCCTGATCGCTGATTGGTTAGAATTATCTTGTCCAACCAATCAGCGATCAGGAAACTTTTCCGAGCTAAAAGGGCACCGCTGCGAGTCGGTACAAATCTGCCTCGCTAAAAGAAATTGACTATAGTTTTGCATTTTTGTCCAGCAGTTCTATTTTTCATAGGAAAGTTAACACCCTGGAAGGTCTTAAAAAATGAAAGGAAAGTTGAACCGAGATATAATAGCTTTAACATATTAGTTTCGAAAAATCAAGAGAAATTGTATTGATTTTGAAAAATCGAGAGAATAGCCTTGAAGGGAAATCTCTTTTTGGTAAAGATAGTTTTGGGTTGTTATTTTGACATTTGACTAAGAATGAGAAAAAGAGATGAATAGATATTCACTATCAGTTTGTGGTATGTACTGGTTAGTTTAGAAAATGTTAATTTTAAAGTTACAATAAAGGTCAGCCATGAAGCAATTTACTAGCGGCTAGACAGAGTATGACTTTGTAGTGGAAGTTTTCTTCTTCTTCTTCTTCTTCTTCTTCTTCTTCTTCTTCTTCTTCTTCTTCTTTTTATGAAATTCATTTATATGTGTGGCGGTCTAGTGAACAGTCGATTGGTTTATAATTTTTGCATCAAAGCTATTCCACGGCCTTTGAAGCTTGATTAAGGTTATAAATAGATTTACTTCTTGGATTAAAATTACGTTTGAAGTGTAGTAACGAAGTTAACAAAGGAAAAGTTAACGAAATTAACTATCATATTATTTTTAAGATCACATTAATTTAGTTAAAATGTTTAGGTGCAGAAGGAGCATTAAAAAGTAGTTAGGAAAGTTCCTACTCAATCTTTAGGTGATTCAAGGCAGATATATCGTGTATTTCTCAGCCCATAAATGGTCCGATCAATTAGATATTCATTGGCAGTTCTGGAGGGAAATTTATTGCATGAATATTAGTTAAAATAGCACTAAATACCGAAGAATATATAGCTAAACTTTTTCTGGAAACTATAAAAAATTTTCTCCAGAGGACTCGATGGAAAATTAGTCATATTTTGCAAGGAATGTTGTTGACTTATGTCTATTTGAATGCAAAGTAGGTTGCAGTGTCAGGTCTATTTGGTAATGGTGACAGAGAATTCAAAGTTATTATTTACTGGATTTTATTTCCATTTTAAATGTGTTATATCACGTGATAAGGTCACGTGAACCATCTATCTATATTCAATTACCTATTTATGTAAATATAATTATAAATATACTGTATATATAGATATAGATATATACATACATATACTATATATATATATATATATATATATATATATATATATATATATATATATATATATATATATATATACTGTATATATGAGGTATGCATATTGTATATGCCACCCACTAGTCTTGCCTACCACCTGTGAATGAGCAAGAAAATTGAACGAGGCTGACAACCTCAACCTATGAGACTTATTGCGTGTGTGTGTGTGTGTGTGTGTGTGTGTGTGTGTGTGTGTGTGTGTGTGTGTAAGTATATGTGTGTGTTTCTGTGTCTGTGTGTGTTCTGCTTGGTGGCACATGCACACCTGTAAACACAAAATAACTAAGTTTAGACTTAAGTGTACTAGTTATGCAAGTGCTATCTAATGTCACGCTTATAGAATGACGTGATATTCAGGTGACTCGGCAGCCCTATTGGTTAATGTGCTTAACTTAGAAACAACATCGTCTTTGAAACACGTCAGAGAAATTACTATATATTGCAGCAAATTTTGTATGAGTATTTATGGGCAAAAGCCTCTTAATAATTTCATCTTAGTCCGTATTTAAATTAAGATATGACATTCACAGTGAAACTGACTTTTTTTATTGAAATGTTACACAGAAATGAAATCTGTGAATGCCATGTTATTTTTTCTTTTTTTCAAACTTTTCTTGACCTGGTCATAAGAGGGACTTTTGTTTCTTGGTTTTTATGAAAAGTTATCAAAAATAAAAAGAAATTATTTCCAACGTATCACTTATTATTGCATTGTTGCTACTAATATTACTGCTAATGCTATTACTATATAAAGTAAATTGTTATTCAAGAAGTAAATAATTGATTGATTGACTGGCTTCTGTAGATGCTGCTGTCATCAAGTTTTATTTCTTCCTTGGTTAAGACTAAGAAAGTTACCAAGAACTTTTCCTGAAGAGTTATAAGATTTATTATTCATTGTAAAAGTTTTCTTTATCATAGTAAGGGAATTTCATATCACTTGTTTAGGTTGTGGTGGCCGATGTGGTAACGTTCATGACTGGTGAACCTGGCGTTCGAGTCCCGCTCAAAATCGTTAGTTTCTTTTGTCGCTGCAACCTCACCATCCTTTTCAGTTAA
>NC_090755.1:2973287-2978287 GCF_036898095.1 Palaemon carinicauda | reverse complement strand
GTGGGTTAATTGGGAAGCACATTCTGGTTTTATCATGGGATGAGGCGTATTGAAAAAAACATTTAAGCCATCGTAGAGAATATTTTTCGGTTAATTCTGTCCTGGTCTTGTGTGTGTGTGTGTGTACGAGACGAATTGAGAAGCATGTTCCGGTGTCATTGCTGTCAGGGATCATACCGGTACTTATTATATATTGTGAGATTGGGAATGAAATTCCGGACATGTTTTAGTTTGGTTATGGAAGAATGAAATCTACGTCTTGCTTCTATGGTAATTTGTTTGAAGCGTAACTTTGTCTTTTCACAGATTGAAAACATTTGAAATACTCTCTGGACTTACAAGATATTGAGACATTTATAAAGCAAGTTCTAGTATTTAAGCCGTCTTCTCCCCCCCCCCCTCCTCACCAAAAAAAAGAAAAAAAAGAAAACAGGAATTTGAGAAATATATCTGGATGACCACTCAAACCTAAACGCAGACCATTATTTGAGAGAAAGAGACTGTCATTCATTGCTTATATGACGAATGATTGAAGGATAACTCTCTTGCCTCACTGAAGATGGTTCAAAGGGTCTTATGGTAGAAGGTAAAGATATAGTTCACTGACCGTATGAAACATTCATAGTATTCACCAATATATTTTAGGAAATTAACTATTTATCTCATTGTAGTCATATAGTTTTTGCAATGGATTATTAGTATTTAGATTTAATTAATGTTGAAGGGTGATATTTATTAAGTCTGTTAATAACAGGTGAGATATAGATCGAGAAAGCGGCCTCACTCTATGGAACGAGAAGCTGGTTAACAACGAATTTATCCTGTAACATTAATTTTTGAGTACTTGATATTCAACATGCCATTCATTCCGCCGCCGAAATTGGAGTGCCAGATACAGAAGCCTCCCTCTTCATCAACATCCTTCCAACTCTCAACCCCACCCCCCTCTACACACACACACACACACACACACACACCTTCCATAGGCCTATCAGAATCACTCATTTACATATCGTCACTATATGTATTTGGGAAAGGTAGAGGAAGGTGGCTGAGGGAGAGGGTGTCTTAGACCTTGGTTGTGTCTGCTCTTCCTGAACCCACCAATTTACAGTTATCTGTCCCTTATCCTCCTCTCCCCCTTTATTGATTATATGTCTTTGGGACAGACAGTAACTTAAGGAGACGGTTGAGAGCTTCGGATGGTCTCCTTTTCCTTTTCTTCCTCCTCCGACATTTCACACTTATTCATGAAATTTACAAGGCATTGCTAAAACTGAAACGTCCTCTCGCCCAATTAAGAGTATATCTCACTGCACTAAATAGTGAGATAGATCTTATCCTGGAGATGTGCGGAGTCATTTATACCGTCCAGCTGTCTGTGGGCATCTTTGCATTGTCTTTAATTATTTCTAATGTTATTTCTTTATTTTGTTGTATCACACAAAGAACATCTCTTGACAAAGACATACCACAAATGGGAAATTAAGCATTGGACATCCATGACAGCGGCAGGCTCTGATATGACCCTTGACGAGATGGTCCTACCACCTCCCCCCCACCCAAAACAATATCCATCCCTGACCTAGGGAAGCCCATTGGGCTTCCCCGCCTGGACTCATCCATGTCTTGCGTTAGTGTTTAATTAATCCCCCCTCATGTCTTTCCCTTAGGCCAAGAATCCCTCGCATGCCTTGTGTGTTCCTCTCATAGAGTCATAGTTGGATCGATGGCTGCCTGCTCCTCTCTCCCTTGATGATGATTTCCATATGTCACTTGGAGATCCTCTCCGGTATGCACCTGGAAGATGCATTAGATCGTGATCCAAGGGGAGGCTGCTTCGCGAGCTGAATCTTGATTTCACTTGTCAGTAACTGTCCCCCAGCACTTAGTTTTTAACGGCAGAATTAATATGCGTTTAATCTAAGGATAACACAAAGCTTAAAGTTTCGAGGAAGAATTAAAAGAGCCGTGAACTTGCATACCCGGTTTCTGCAGAATAGTGCACATCATTGGTAACAGCGAAAGAAACTATGATGAAAATAAAATTTAGGAGCATAATTTGAATACAAAAGAGTAGATATGTAAATATGTATGTATATACACATATATGTATATGTGTATATATATATATATATATATATATATATATATATATATATATATTTATTTATTTATTTATTTATATGTGTGTGTATGTAAAATTTGGAAATATTTGATATCACCAATGTGTAAAAAATCATTTATAATGACTAATGCTAATAATGACTACAGGGAGGAATTTTTCAATGCATCTTAAAGATGGTGTAAGTTACTAAATTTTCAAAAAGCTAAGTTGCCATCCCCAAATAGCAGCGTAGAAAATCTTAATCAATCAAGTAATTTATAAGGAAGGATTTATGAGCAGAAAAATTTTCAATAGTAAATTCTTTTGTACTACGGTTTGCTATCAGCTGATTATTTGTTGTATTGAATATCACAGTTCTCGTAGAATCATAAAGATATGTGAAGGATTTATGCCTTATGAATTTTATAATTACCTCCGCCAACGAAGTTAAAATGAGTTTATGTTTTACCCCTTGTTTGTGTATGTGTTTGTGAACAGCTTCCTGGCCACAAGGATTGCAGCGATTAACTGCGATGTGAAAAGCTGGAAATGATTAAATTTTGGAAGGTCAAGGTCACGGTCAAGAAAAACGTCCAATTCACGTAATCAGTCATAAGTTTGGACATCGTTGTCACAGACTTCAGATTTGTTGATATTTGCGTGTATGAAAATCGACGCCAATTAATACATGTTAAGGTCAAAGGTCAAGGTCGAGCAAAAGGTTGAGAAATAACTTGCCGTGGGGGAGGTCTGCGCTGTTTTTTATTTCGTTAAGTAATTCTTAGCAGATTTGTTGGTATTGGCAAAAGAATGCCTTTGTGTAAAAAGATTACTTTGTAAGTTAAATTATCATTGTCTTTATGAGTGAGATCAAATACAGTTGTTATTTATACTTACTGTAATATATTAAAAAAAAATAAAAATTTTAATGGCTGGGTGAAAATGTAAAATAATTTAACAGTTGACAGTTCTTAAACTTTTCATAGACTATACCTGAAAATGAGTGATCATCATCGAATGCGAGACGTCGTTATCTCGCTAGATCACGTAATCATTATATGAACTTAACACAGACTTAGAATTCTACCTATTGGGAGTGCCAGTGCATAACATCAACGTCAGAGAAATATGAAATTTACATCAACTTCGGAAGACGAAATAAATCTGCATCCACACCCATGAACTTTCAACTTCGCCTAAGAACTTGAGCGATTCCCTGCAGATCAGAATCCGACATCGAATCCTATTTTGGCTGACTTATAAATTTTCATGTCAGCACTGCGGCCACTTTTAGCATCGGGTCTCACACATGAATAGTTGATGTGTCTCTCTGCCTGATAGACAGACTCCTTGTTCAATAAATGCACATCAGTCGTGATCATCGGGAGCTTTGATCACGTGTGGTCAAAGCCCCTCCGCACAAACTACTGTCCCCACCATACTCCAGCCCCCCGCCCCCCTCCCAAGTTCCCAAATCACCAGAAACCTCAGCCACGGAAAATAAAATATTGATGAACGTAGGGGAGACAAAATGTTTTTTTCAAAGTTGGTCGTCCTCCCACTCAAGATGGGATTCAGTTCTCTACACTGACATGATGTGCATAGGTTTTGTTCAGAGAGAGAGAGAGAGAGAGAGAGAGAGAGAGAGAGAGAGAGAGAGAGAGAGAGAGAGAGAGAGAGATCATAGATTTGGTTGGGTGCTAAACTCACGAGAAGAAGGTTGTATTTATTACTTATCTCGTCAGAAGAACGGGGAGAATGAAGAGGGCATAAATTTACTTTTTAATATCACGGGAAAGTGAGAAACCTGTTGCGTACATATTTAAGAGAGAGAGAGAGAGAGAGAGAGAGAGAGAGAGAGAGAGAGAGAGAGAGAGAGAGAGAGAGAGAGAGAATGGGCTTTGATGCAACTGATCTCATGGGATTGAGAGTAGAACGCTTAGGTTATGTTATTCAGTTCTCAATCTTGTGGAAAGAGAAAGAAAAGTTCGTATCTCATCGAGAGATAAGAGAGTGAACAATCTAAGAAGAGAAGCAGGATGAGGAGCTACAAGAGAGGAGAACGGAAAAAATAAGTCAATAAAGGTCAGGAAACTTGGTGAAATATATTTCTAAAAACTCGTCGGTGTCAGGAAACAAGTGAAAATAGCCTGGAGAGTGTATAGTTACAAAAGACTTACGGCCAACGCGATCCTAAGGTTGAATAGAATCGTTATGAAAGCTGAAAACTCGAAGAAACTTTACTACCCCTGTTAAAAACAAGGCATATTTTAAGGTCTTCGTTAAAGGTTCTTTCATATACGAGGGGGATTTTTCGTGGCGATATAAAGATTTGTGATAAATATAAAGGGTTTTCAAGTCACATGAAAGGGAATAGGTATTTTGATTATCGGGACCCTTCACATGCTCTAGTTAAAAGAAATATTTTTTTATTTTGCAGGGGGATAGGAATTTTGATTATCCCGAATCTTCAGATGCTCTTGTTAAAAATGAGAAAACGTAAAAAAAGAAAAAAAAACGTTTAGGCTCAGAAACATGAGAACCCTCTCTTCGTGTGTCCAACTTTTCAGCAATTTCGAACTATCAACTGGTTGCAGTAGATTACGAACTGTCAGTAAGTAAGGCAGGCGGTGATAGTTTATTTACATCGGGTTTAAATATTCGTATTGAGGGCAGTACTTCGAAAGAGTTCATGTAGTTTCTGATCCTAAATTTATTTCAGTCAATATTCTTTGTTTTTATTAATTTTACCAGGCCTGTTGGGTCTCGGTTTGAGAAGCATCAGGACGGATTCATGGGATTTGCATAATGTATTATTCAGTGTATTTAATAAGGTATGTTTCGTTTGTAAACCATTCGATCCTCTGTTATTATTATTACTAGACAAGCTACA
>NC_090755.1:2963287-2965787 GCF_036898095.1 Palaemon carinicauda | reverse complement strand
CAGTCAGTCTTATTTTTTTTTCTTCTTAAATTCACCAATGTCAGCCAGATATTTTATGGTAATATATATATATATATATATATATATATATATATATATATATATATATATATATGTATATATATAGATATATATATCATTATATGATATATATATCTATATATGTACATATATATGTATATATATATATATATATATATATATAGATATATATATCATATATACATATATATATATATATATGTATATATATATATATATATATATGTGTGTGTGTGTGTGTGTGTGTGTGTGTGTGTGTGTAAAATTATTACCAACATTAAAATAAATCTTTCATTTATGAACTATAAAAACTTTAAAATCAAGAATAAGAAAAAGATAAGATAGGGCGACAGCCACCCGTTGGGATACTACGGCTAGAAAGTTATGGGGTCTTATAACTGGCCAGACTACTACAGTCGATCCTTCTCTCTGGTTACAGTGTATTTTCCTTTAGCTTACACACACACACACACACACACACACACACACACACACACCGAATAGTGTGACCTATTTTTTACATATTGTCCTCTGTCATCATACACCTGACAACACTAAGATCACCAAACAATTCTTCTTCACCCAAGGGGTTACTGTACTGTAAATGTTCAGTGTACACTTTCCTCACATTAAGAGTAAGAGAGACACTTTAGCTATGATGAGCAACTCTTCTAGGAGGACACTCCAAAATCAAACCATTGTTTTATGGTGTTCGTTAGTGCCATGGCCTCTGTACCATGGTTTTCCACTGTATTGGGTTAGAGTTCTCTTGCTTGGGGATATACTATTCTGTCTTAGTTCTCTCCCTCTTGTTTTGTTAAGTTTTTATTGTTTGTATAGGAGATATTTACTTTAATGTTGTTACTCTTCTTAAAATATTTAATTTTTACATGTTTCCTTTCCTCACTGGGCTATTTTCCCTGTTGGAGCCCCTAGGCTTATAGTATCCTGCTTTTCCAACTAGGGTTGTAGCTCAGGAAGTAATAATAATAATAATAATAATAATAATAATAATAATAATAATAATAATAATAATAATAATAGTGTGCCTAAGTGTACCCTTATAGTTTGAAATTTATCGTATTTATTTTATTCATATGAATGCAACGCATGGTTTATATGAATTGGTATTGATTCGATGTCATACTGGTAAATACCCTTTGCTTGTAATAATACGCTTCTTAAATATATTGCATTATGAGTTGAATGTTCGGCCAAACCCTTATACAGCTATGTACTTCAATGCCCCTTTTTTATTTGTTTTTAGATTCTTTACTTACTGGTAATTTACGAGGAACATGAGACGTACACACTCTAGTGTATCTATTTTGGAGTAAAAGTAAATAGTCTTAGGAATGTCATTTTCATGCCTGAATAAGTCCCAAAGAAGTCTAATCTGGGATTTAAATGTTTCTCTTATACTGTATATCTTTTTATTATCCTGATCTACTACTCTAGTTGTTCAATTGGTGTATCAGTAAGCATGTCTCAGTAATACAGTTAAGTACTGAGATTTCTAGAAATTCTTGATGCAGCTCTTTCTGCCTTATCATGTACTTTCTATAAGTCCTACTTAGAACACTGCTTTGGAGAACTGCGTGACTGTTCGAGCCCTGCAATTACACAAAGAGCAATCTCGGAAATTCATAAACTTTAATGCGACTCGATTCATAACTTTCGCAGTTTTTCTATATCTCCATCGTCAAGAGTGATTTAGAGTTTTGCCAACCATTCCAAGATCTCTTTTTTTTTCACAGCAACTCTTTAGCATAGAATATCCTTTGCAAATTTTATATGGTATTTGTATCTTTTTTCAATGTTTGTAAACTATTTGTCACTGATAATACTACATTGAATCCCTCTCTGGTTACAGCTCATTTTTCATTTAAATGAACATGCACCAAATAGTCGGGCCTATTCTTTACACATTCTTCTCTTTCCCAACACTCTGATAACCGAAGAATTCCTCACTTAAGGGGTTATACTACTACACTGTAAGGGTAGAAGAGACTTTAGCTATGGTAAACAGCTCATGTAAGAGAAGAACACTAAAATATCAACCCATTGTTCTCTATTCCTGGGTAGTGCCATAGCCTCTGTAACGTGGGTTTTCACTCTATTGGGTTAGAGTTCTCTTGCTTGATGATACACTGAGGCACACTGTTCTATGTTTCCCTAGTTCCTTTCCTGAATGGGTTATTTCCCTATTTTCCAACTACGGATGTAGCTTACCTAGTAATAATAATAATTATAAGGGTAAGTTATATCTTACCGTGCATCTGTTGACATAGTAATTTAATTAGATATATTGAAGTGTTTCAAAACTTGGGTAGAGGAAGGCCAGGGGGTAGCAAACCTTAAAGTTAATAATCTATGGGCCTCCTTATATCAGGGAAAAAGCGCTTAGGATATATATATGTATATATATATATATATATATATATATATATATATATAT
>NC_090755.1:2955787-2960787 GCF_036898095.1 Palaemon carinicauda | reverse complement strand
AGAAGAATGAAAAAGGTATAGAGAAGTGGGAAATAGATGGTAGATACAGAATAAAGATGTTTTTTAATAGCTGGAATTAGGAAGAAAAGATAATATGACAAGAAAGTATGGGAAAGAGTGGTAGAAAAATCATAGGACAATATTAAAATATAAAATATTAAACTTCAAGAAATGTTGGTGAAACGGCAGTAACTTAATACTGTTAAATATAAAAAAAAAATCGAAAGTTGGATGGATAGATTTGTTTTAAAAAAGAAGTGTTATTGGGAATACCTTTGTCCTCCTTTATAGTACTTATTTATTCTTAATCATTTGGTATATTATTATGTGTTACTTAATTTACACATATACTATGATGTGAAAGCCTACAACATTAATAAATATACTTGTAAATGTATATTACAAATACCATGTATTAGTTGTCTATGTATTTATTACCTTGTCCAGAATATTTGTGAGTTCTGATGATTCCTATTTGTGCTATACAATTACTGAATGCTGTTTATTTATCTATTTATAATTATCTGATAATTTTTTCCTTTCTCTTTTATCCCACTCTCTCTCTCTCTCTCTCTCTCTCTCTCTCTCTCTCTCTCTCTCTCTCTCTCTCTCTCTCTCTCTCTCTCTCTCTATATATATATATATATATATATATATATATATATATATACACATATACATACACACACACACACACACACACACACACACATATATATATATATATATATATATATATATATATATATATATATATATATATATATATTATGTGTGTGTATTTAAAACCCCTATTCAGCCAAATTTTTTTTAATGGTCTCATATTCATCGTAATTATTAACAGTATTTTCACTTATATATATATATATATATATATATATATATATATATATATATATATATATATATATATATTATGTGTGTGTATTTAAAACCCCTATTCAGCCAAATTTTTTTTAATGGTCTCATATTCATCGTAATTATTAACAGTATTTTCACTTATATATATATATATATATATATATATATATATATATATATATATATATATATATATATATATATATATATATACCTCTCAATAGTATTGTATTCTGTATTTCATTTCTTAATTCCATACCAGTATACTCTATCTCTCTCATATATGTCCATTAAGTTCCACACTTTTCCTTTTGATCCGTCTCTTCTTAGTGCTGCTTCAGCATCTCTTCCTTCTTCTCGTCCTCCTCCTCCTCCTGCTCTTCCACTTCCTCTCAGATTGAGCACATTCCAGGCGGGTCGAGCATTGTGGTGTATGAATAAGGCTTGGGGAGAAGCAGGCAGGACAGCATGCCTCGAATTATTAATATGTAGGGGGTGCTCGCGGCATACTATTATGACGCCGCTGGGGGAGATTGACACTTTTATCATTTGTTGAGTGCTGGGGGGAGGGGAGGGAGGGATAGGGCACATTGGATAGAAGAAGGATGAGGGGGAGAGGGTAGGTAAGGTAAGGGATGAGAGAGGAAGACGTAAGGATAAGAGGGGTGAGTACCAGGGCTTTTGAAAGGGAAGTTTGTGATAGCTTTTAGAGGTCTTTTACGCCGTAAGTGATATTAGATATTGGAAAGATGTTTCAAGACCTCCGAGGGAGATCGGAGGTTCCTTGAGGATCTTGGCATGAATTATGGAATTTAGAAGGTATGCTTGCGGAAATGAGAGGAGGGGAACCTGAAAGACGTAATGTAAGGGTCAATGATGATTTTTTATCATGCAGGTTTAGACTCTCTCTCTCTCTCTCTCTCTCTCTCTCTCTCTCTCTCTCTCTCTCTCTCTCTCTCTCTCTCTCTCTCACACACACACTATTATGTACGTGAACGCACTTCTTGATATGTAAAGATCACGATGACAAAATTTTGCAGGTACAGCTGTAAAAAATATCTTAATCTAAATTTTATACACATAATTAGGCTATATATATATATATATATATATATATATATATATATATATATATATATATATATATATATATATATATACATATATATATACACACACTGTATATGTGCAATACATATCTGTTAGGGATTATTTAATTGATATTTATATACCAAATGGCAATGAAAAACAATGCGCAAAGATAGAATCTTGATGGTCAATCTTCTTCAAATTTATTCTCAAACCTTTTTCAAGTATCCCCTATTTTCGTAAATTGTTTATTCTTTATAGTAATTATTCTGTTAGAATGAAAGCAACAAAAAACTGTCTTATACAGTATGGTATGAAAGAAGTTTGAGAGTAAAGAGAAAAGTTTAATGTGGCACACATGGACCTAAAAAAGCTTATGAAAGCATTGACAGAGAGGCAGTGTGGAGGTTATTGAGAATATGTTGAAAAGACTAGATTTTTAAAAGAAAATTTTTTATGATAGAAGTGACATGTGTTTTGAATATGTAGGCAAGAGAATTATTTTTTTTTTAATGTGGTCTAGGAAATGGGTGATTATATTATATCTCAATGTATGTTTAACATTCTTGAGGATGTACTAATAGAATAAGGTATTGAAAGGATAGTGATGTAAGAGTAAAGAAAATACCTTTTTAATAGGGTTAGGAATGATTTATATTTGCAGATGATTATATGTGTATTGAGGACAGTGAAGAATTACTGGAGTTAGACGAAAATCGATACGTCTGAAGACGGAAAAGTTGAGAAAAACTATGAACAAAAGTAAGTTGATGAGTAAAATGAAACGAAGAAATGGAATAACGAATGCTATTTTCGATGGTTGAATTGTGTGAATGGTTGATTCATATAAAGTGTCTTAATGATGGCAAGATGGAAGCAGAAGTAATACTCAGAATAGGAGAAGCAACAAAGGTAATATGATGTGTGTCAAAGATTGATAAGAGATTTGCGTTGTATGTGGAATCCACGGTAGAAAAAGAATGAAGAGATATTTGAAAAACTCTCTATTATAGATGTTAACTGCAAATGAGGGAAAGAAAAGTGTACCTGTTAAAAGGAAATGTTTGTATGATATATTTATTATAAGAATAAATGATAAGGTGAGAAATATGGAGGTATGCAGATGTGGCAAAAAGGTTAGCGTGGATGAACGGATGTATCAGAGCATTGCTCGATAGTCCTGTGGAAAGAATGGGCAACAATAGATCAGTATAAAGGTTATGTAAAATAAGAATTTCTAGAAGTTGAGTTATGGGACGCCCTGGATAAATATTTAGAAAGACATATTGGATAGGAAGGACTTGACCTCTTGGAAGTTCAGGAATAGGTGAAAGCCCAGGTTGAATGGTTTGACTTGTTAAGGGTGTTCTGCTATGCCTCCGACGAATCTTTTGTGTATATGTATAAAACGACCAATATTGCGTAAGTTTGGCTGGGCAGGGGTTTCATTCCCGATTCAACAGTTTAAGTATGATTGTGGCAATGACTTGTGTTACTGACTTTGGATGTTTAAAATTACATACACACACACACACACACACATATATATATATATATATATATATATATATATATATATGAGTGTGTATATATATATATATATATATATATATATATATATATATATATATATATATATATATATATATATATATATATATATATATATATATATGCAGCCGTTTCATGCTGATATATCAATAATTTTCTGATACACCACGTCGTCGTCTCGTTTTCATTTTATATTCCAACTTACTCTATTTTATATGGATGTAGAATACCAGAGTTTACTTCAGGTGAAATCCATTTTAAGATCCAACGATATACTTGAAGTTTCAAATCAGATTATAAAGTATCTTTAATACTTTTATTCTGAACTTTTCTATGACATTCAGTACACGAACACGTGTGCGGAGAGGGATTGAAATTAAATTTTCAAGGAGTCACGAATGGGATATTTTTTCTTTTCAACATCTCCATCAATAAATTAAGCTCGGGTCGACGTCCGTGTCATGAGAAACAGAGACCAGTTGCTCCCCTTCTGGAAAGATTAAAACTAAGCTTATGAGAAAACTTTCAATAATAACGCCGTGCTTCATTTCTTGATGCCTTTCGAGTAAATGTTTCGTCAGGGTGAAATAACGAGACGAGTTTTAATGGAATATTTTATTTGTTTTTTATCTTATATTCATTTGAGGTTCAGAATGTTTTAGGTGTAGGATGACGGTCATTCCTTTGTCGATAAGGCTCGTTTGAAGACAAAAACTTCCATCTTTTATCATTGAGAACTGAACTACCTCAGCTGGGTTTGCATAACTTGGCCAGCTGCCGTGTTGGGTGCTTTTTCCTTTTCATATTAGTGTATAGATTGGTAAATGTACTGTTGGATTTCTCGTTATTATGAGGCTCTATATCTTGAAACGTTGCTTCTTATCTGAAATATGTAAGTAAAGTGAATACATAGATGCATACATGTGAAGAATGTGGTTTTCCTTTCAGTTATCGAAGTTTATTGATATATATATATATATATATATATATATATATATATATATATATATATATATATATATATATATATATATATATATATGTATATGTATATAAATATATATATATATATATATATATATATATATATATATATATATATATATATATATATGTATATATATATATGTGTGTGTGTGTGTGTGTGTGTGTGTGTGTGTGTGTGTTTGGGTTACTTCTGTTTTTCTGAGATTTTGCCTTGTTTTATTTTGACTGAAATACAGTACTGAAGAGTTCGTCAGTGCTTCAGAAATATACTTTTTGAGTCTCAAAAGTTTTTGTTGGTTGCCAGTAACTAAAAGAAAAAACTTGAAAGCTTGTTTATTAAACGTTATTTACCAATTTCAGTTTTAAGGAATTTTATAATTGTTGTTGATTGCTATATTATAAATCTTATGATTTTTTTTATCTGAGGTTATTCTAGTTTCCTTTAAATAATTCTAACAATGATATATTTTTTGAAGTCAGTTGATATTTCACATGTAATCAAAACCTCATTT
>NC_090755.1:2943287-2950787 GCF_036898095.1 Palaemon carinicauda | reverse complement strand
AAGGTACTTTAGTTTAGGTCTTTAGGAAAAAAAAATATGAATAATCTTACTGCATAACTGGCGTAATAATTAATGGGGCAGAATTGTCGATATGGTTAAAAAATATAATGTAATTTAAGTTGTGAGAAATTTTAAGGGAAGAGCATCTGAAAGATTGATTGTTGGATTTCTTTAGAATGGCGTTACAGTAATTTTGGTCTATGACGAAAAAGCTAAAAGACTGAAGAGGAAGTTTAAGGTTGGAGGGGTTATGGAGGTGATATGAGGTTGGGTGGTTGGTGGGTTGAGCAAGAGCTAGTTCAGGTAGGTCCGTCCAATGGTCGCAGGTGAGGTTGTTGAGCGCGACAACGGGTCACACAGCTCCAAGGGGGAAATGTCAGTCAATCCTTTCATCGTTGTTGTCTGTATGTAAATTAGACAAGCCCGTCTGGGACAGGAAGGGAATTCGCCAATTGCGGTCTGAATTAGTCATTTAATCTATCTTTTTATTATCTCCTCTCCATGCTGCATTTTTGGTGAATGGACAACGCCATTACGGCCGCGCGATTACTTTGACTGTAGGTGGAAATTTCGTTTTTCCTCGAAGTACTGAAGAGAATAGTTAATGTTTTTTCTAAAGATTATCGGTAATAATGAATATCAAAATAGTAACGGGGATAATGGCAATAATAATTATAATTATCGAAGTTCATATGACTTGTAAACATGAAAGTACTATTTGGAATATATCTTTTATGAATATTTTAATCTATTATCTTCCCTAGTTCTCCGATATGCAGGTGACCTGATAACAGTTACTTTGCACCCTTTCACAGATTTACTTTGAAAACCAGTGATTTTAGGAGTGCATGGGTCTGATTCGGGCCTTTTCCTCTGATTCTTAGCGAAAGTATTCATTCTTTCTCCACTATAATTTCCTTACATCTCGTAGCCACTTCTAAGAACGTTGGTCTTTATAATACGTATAGATAACAAATCTTTTTTTCGGTCCTGTTTGTCATTGCCTTTTCTGCACAATGGTATTAGATTGGCCAGACAATATTATATTGGATCCTTCTCTCTGGTTGCGGATCACTTTCCCTTTGCCTACACATGCACCGAGTAGTCTGGCATTTTCTTTACAAACTTTCTTCTGTCCTCATACACCTGACAACACTGAGATTACCAAGCAATTCTTCTTCATCTAAAGGGGTTAAGTACTGCAATGTAATTATTCAGTGGCTGCTTTCTTCATGCTAAGGGTAGAAGAGACTCGTTAGCTATGGTAAGCAGCTCTTCTAGGAGAAGGACAGTCCAAAATCAAACCATTGTTCTCTAGTCTTGGGTAGTGCCATAGCCTCTGTACCATGGTCTTCCACTGTCTTGGGTTAGAGTTCTCTTGCTTGAGGGTACACTCGGGCGCACCATTTTATCTAATTTCTCTTCCTCTTGCTTTTTTAAAGGTTTTATAGTTTATTTAGGAAATATTTATTTTAATGTTGTTACTGTTCTTAAAATTATTATTTTTTGTATACCGATAAATAATATTATTTCATATCTGGTTTATCGTTATAAATTTTGAATCTTTTTTCTTGTTTGTGTTTGTTCTCTAACCAGGTCAGCAGACGGCTAAAATAATGTTGTGTACCTCAATAATTATAAGGTTAACGTAAATACATCCCCAGATCTTTGAGTGTTCTTTTTTATTATTGGGAATGTCACTCTGTTTTTACTTCTGTTGTAAAGTATACATTATCATAATTGATTGCTTTAGTTTAATTTCCCATCATCCGTAGTTTTTAATGTTCTTCATCAATAGGGGTTGTGGTGGCGTATTGGAAACGTTCCTGCCTAGCGATCTCCCGGACTCGGGTTCGTGTCCTGCTCAGTCTCGATAGGTTTCTTTAGCGTATACAACCTCACTAAGGATGTGGGGGAGATGGTTAAGGGGAACCTATAGGTTTACCATCTGAGTCATCAGCAGCCATTGCCTGACCCCTCTTGGTCCTAGCTTAGGTGGAGAGGGGTCATTGTCACTGTCCCTTGCCACTGCCATTCATGAGTAGCCTTTACACCTTATTGAAAGGATCATCTGTGCAATATGTTGGTGCTATGTCTGCCATCATGTATGGTATATAAACTTAAAAATGGTTTAATCTTAGTTTTGGTTTTTTTTTTCTTTTGCTCGAAAAGTTTACTGAAAATAATGATAGTGGAATATATGATTAGATAGATACATATACAATATACATATACAATACTTTTTCTCCATATTGACAATAAACGATTAGTTAATTCACTATATTCATGAATGCAGGTTTTATATGCAATTGTTCCATTAGGGTTATACGTAATATGAATTTAATGATTCTGTATTCCCTTTCAGGTAATTGACGAGATTCATGATCCTGGTGTGTAGAGGTACGTATTTGTATTCGGTAACTTTAGTTTTAGCTGCATCCGGCTAGAAAAATATAAATAAGTCTTCTCATTATCATCATTACTTTGCACGTTTTTAATCTCATAAATAAGATGTCGATTATTATTTAATACCACAGGTATATGGAAGTTGAGATTCTCACTCTGCCTCACTGTAGATTCCCCAAGGTACATGTGTACTTCCCTGTTCATTTATTTCTCAATTGTGTTGTGGCATGAATTGCTACCCATGAGCGTGTTCGTTGCGTCGGTTACATTGCCGAAAACGTATTTAGTGACACGGGTCATTACGGAGTGGTTAGGGAACATTATTTTTTTTAGCAATATTAACCATCAAAGGCACTTTCTTCCACTTTGTGGGATACATATTTCGACTTCTAGGGAAGTATAAATCATACACCGGCAACATTTAGTGGTTGCGCTCCTGATTCCACATTAATTCAAGGCTGTCAGCTGAATTCATACGAAAGCGACATTATTATTATTATTATTATTATTATTATTATTATTATTATTATTATTATTATTATTATTATTGTTGTTGTTGTTGTTGTTACTTACTAAGCTATAACCCTAGTGGGAAAAGCAGGATGCTATAAGCCCAGCGGCTCCAACAGGGAAAGTAGCCCAGTGAGGAAAGGAAACAAGGAAAAATAAAATATTTTAAGAACAGTAACAACAATAAAATAAATATATCTTATATAAAGATAGAGTAGTGTGCCCGAGTGTACCCACAAGCAAGAGAACTCTAACCCAAGACAGTGAATGACCATGGTACAGAGGCTATGGCACTACCCAAGTTCAGAGAACAATTGTTTCATTTTGTAGTGTCCTTTTCCTAAAAGAGCTGCTTACCATAGCTAAAGAGACTTCTCTACCCTTACCAAGAGGAAAGTGGACACTGAACAATTACGGTGCACCTGACCATATCCATGTAATTAACCAGCTAATGAAAAAATCAACAGAATATGACGAACCACTATGTGTGGCATTTATAGACTATGGGAAAGCTTTTGATTGTGTCAAAACATTAGCAGTATTGAAAGCCCTTCATAAACAAGGAATAGAAGAATCTTATGTTAGAATAATTGAAGTTATCTATAAAGGGAAGTTACAGCTATCCTAAAACTACATGAAGGTAGTGAAAACATTCTGATTGAGAAAGGAGTTAGAGTGGGAGACCCAGTCTCTCCTAAATTATTCATAGCATGTCTAGAAAAAGTTTTTAAAAATTTAGATTGAGAAGATGTAGGAATTGATATTAATAAGGAATTCCTAAATAACTTAGGATTTGCGGATGACATATTTGTGCGTAGCGAATCATGGGAGGAATTACAAAAGATGATAGAAGATTTGAATAGAGAAAGAAGAAATGTAAAATGAATATGAGAAGAACTAAGATAATGTTCAATGAAAATTCAGAGAGACAATAATAAGAGTTATGGACGAGTCTCTAGAGATTGTTAATGAATATACGTACTTATGACAGACAATAAGTGTTTCCCTAGGACACTAGACTGAAATTAAAAGAAGGATAAGTATGGGATGGAGAGCATTTGGTAAAGTAGATGAGATTATGAAATGTAAAATGCCACTTTCTCTATAAGGAAAATTATTTTGACATGTTCCTACCAGAATTAACTTATGCTTCAGAAACTTGGATATTACCGAAACCTTAGAACATAAGCTAGATACAACTCGAAGAACTATGGAAAAAATAATGATGGGAATAACACCAAGAGACAGAAAAAGAGCAACATGGATACGAGAGCAAACTGAAGTAGAGGGTATTCTAACAACTTGTAGGAAAAAGAAATGGACATGGGAAGGACATATAATGAGAATGACAGACAGTAGATGGACAGTAGGAATAACGGAATGGGTCCCTAGAAACTGTAAAAGAAGCAGAGGAAGGAAGAGAATACGGTGGATCGACGAACTAAGGAAGTTTGCGGACGTGGACTGGCACAGAAAGACCATAAACAGACGCAAGTGGAAGGACATGTCTGAGGCCCATGTTCTGCAGTGGACTAGTAATGGCTGATGATTGATATATATATATATATATATATATATATATATATATATATATATATATATATATATATATATATATATGTGTGTGTGTGTGTGTGTGTGTGTGTGTGTGTGTGTGTGTGTGTGGGTTAGGTCTTTGACGTGGGTGTATGTTTCATTGAATGATATTGTACATTGTTAAAAAAAAAAAAGTAAATTTAATCGGAAACTCACCGTTAAAATTATACTGTTCTCAATCGTATTTCAGTAAAATACAGGCGATCGTAATTTTTACCCTACTTTGTTTTTATCTTTTACGGGTTAGTGACCGTAATATCACTCCTTAACGTCAACATATCCGTTTTTAAAACTGTAAATGCCTGGCAGCATTTATTCCAGGATTTTTATCATTTTTGTACGGCAAATTTTCAAGTGTATTCTGCCATCAGATCAATTGCAAATTTAGTAGATTTCGTTTTGGACTGCTTGGGCTTAGTTTTATATGCAAAATCAGATCATATAATATGACTACGTGATATAGATCATCTCAAACTCATTTGTCTACGAATTTTAAGCGATCAACAATCGTTTTATTCAAACATATTTGCTTTGATTCGGAAGGTTTCACTGAAAAAGATGTCTAGTCGTTTTGGATTTTTATTATTATTTGATGTTTTATTTTTCTGTAAATTCTATTATTGATATTTCCCATATTTGTGTAGTGTTGATAAGTTTATATTATTTGGTTAAGTTTTAGGGTGTTATACTTATAGGGGCTTCTTTTGGGAATATTGTTACAATGTCTTGCCATTTCACATTTAAAGGTTTAGAGGCCGCTTATGAGGCAAAGGACAGTGACATTGCCCTATCGAGCAGGACTATGCTGTAGAGATTGACCATATAAACATATGATAAACGCCCAAGTCCCCATTCCACCCAAGCTAGGACCAAAGAGGGCTAAGCAATGGCTGCTGATGACTCAGCAATGGACCTATGGGCTCTCCCAACCCCCCTTCCTTAGCACACAAGGATGGCGAGGTTGCAGCAATCAAAGGAACTAACGAGTTTGAGCGAGAGACTAACCCCAGTTTGGCGTTCACTAGCCAGGGACGTAACCACATTGGTCAACACATCCCTTTACTTTGTTTATATATTATATGTATATGTATATGTGTATATATATATATATATATATATATATATATATATATATATATATATATATATATATATATATATATATATATAATTATATATATACATATATACATACACACAGAGAAAGGTTCGCGCATTCTTATACAAACCAAACACACATACTATATAAATATATATATATATATATATATATATATATATATATATATATATATATATATATATATATATATATATATATACTATATATAAACGCATGTATATATGTATAATGGGTTTGTATCGTCTATGATATTAGAATTATCCCTTTGACGTGGGTTAAAATTCGTACAATATTCACCTCGCACATTTCAGCTCTTGTATTTCTTTGACCATTTCAGTGGCATTCCTAAAAAGTATTAGTTCTCGTAATGTTGACCCTTTGCAAACACACACTCACACAAGAATTCATAATATGACTATTGTTTAGCGTTTTGTATTGAATTTTGTTGCATTCATTACGTACAGAATTACGAGAAGGGAAGGCGGTGCATATCCATCAGCAGAGAGAGAGAGACAGAAAGAATATAGCTATATGGGAAATGTCTTCTATGCTAAAGGTAGAATAATTTGTCCGCTGCATTATTCAACTTTTTAGGAAATCATCTTATGTAAGCACCGTCCCTCTTTTATAACGAAGTCAGCGATGGATTTGCATCTTAATCGTGGAAACACTTCGGCAGCCAAACAGAAACTACATCCATTCCTAATATGGCCATGGATGGAAAAATACACTTAGACCTTAACAACAAACGAATTTCATAGTGAGTTTGTGTTAGTGTGTGTGTGTGTCTATTTCTCGCGTGGCCTTCGATGCATGAAGAAAGAACCTTTCCATAATCATGAATTAATTTTAATACACTCTTGCGACCAAGGATTCTCTATGCGTGTACGCACTCGTCTCCGATACATGTGCGTTCAAAAATGCTTAAAACCAATTTATAAACCGAAATTATATCAAAGATGGGTCTTCGTTTATTCATAGACTCATTTGGTCCTCAAAGGTGTACTGCGCTAAGGGAGAAGAGGGCCACAGAGAGAGAGAGAGAGAGAGAGAGAGAGAGAGAGAGAGAGAGAGAGAGAGAGAGAGAGAGGTGAACCGCGAAAAGAGATAGGGAGAGATAATAAAGCGGCAAATTTATAAGGAACCAATTGAATTTCTGGTTCGAAGATTAATTTAAACGCATAAATAAAAAAAATGGGCGAAAAACACCGGAAATTATGAGGAATTTAAGGTGGCCGAGAATTAATAACAATGCTGTGGTTTGAAATGCATCGCTTTTTTATTGAAATAATGAATATCTAAATAATAAGGTTTATACGGAGGAAAATATGTTGAATTAACTTTATTTTCCTCTTTTTATCTTTTCTCAATTTATGAATGCTTTCTGATTATCTCTAGAACAAAATCACTAGTAACCTTAGTATGACGTTAACTTGATCATGAAGAGCAAAACCCTTTTATTTTTACTTATTTATTTATCTAATTTTTTATCGGGAGGTATTATGTTATAATATAGCAAGGTGGGCCAAAAGTACTTTTACAGTTACTTCATTATCGTTTTCACCTTCACAACAACGTTTTCCTATATATTGAAAAAATAGTACTGAAATATTGAAAGATTAAATGTTCAATGTCTAATGTATGTAAATATAAACATGTAAATAAATGTATGGATGTCTACTAAATATAAAATGTCTACAGTAAGTGTTAACTGCAACCCTTACTTTTGGCCCCCTGTATATTCCTGATTCATTAATAAACAGAACACCTGTCAATATCAGAGTTTTATATGTGGTATGATTTTTTTATGGGAAAGAAAACACAAAATATATATCACGACATAACAAAACCACTTGCTAGTAGGA
>NC_090755.1:2933287-2938287 GCF_036898095.1 Palaemon carinicauda | reverse complement strand
AGTTAATATTTATGTCACATTTTTCTCATTTATAGTATATGATCATTAATTCGTAAAACGTGCTTCATTAATTAATGGGTTTTATTCTTATAAACGTGAGATAATTAGTGGTGATAAGAATGCTAGTTATTGTCAAAATTAGCCAATTCGATATTTTTACAAGCCTCTAACAGTTTTGGTAATAATTGTGTATTTTAAATACTTTCATTTAATTCTAAATCTATTTATAGTCATGTCTCAATTTTGGTGGTTAAAATTTCACACATTTGAAGAGTGAATGTATTTTTAATTATGTGAGGTGGAAGAATCGCGTTCATCATCATAGGTCAGAGGAAATGGTGTCACTAATCATTAATAAGATGAAATAACGACAACTTTATTTACGAAAGGAAATTATAATTTTACTCATTATTTGTTATGTAAAATGGGCAAAGTTCATATCATTATGATTAAATTATGATTTTATTCATTACTTATGAAATCAGGTCAATATTTACTTCGTGTGGGAATATTGTTAATTTGCTCAATATTATTAGCTGAATTGGTCAGGGAATATAATTTAGGAGGTAATATATTTCTATACTACTAAACATACATTCGTTGAAGTTGTCACATGCTTCTCATGAGGTTGTGTTTATAATATTTCTTTCAGATATAATGATATAAAGGGAATATTAGTTTTTGGGGTATTGTTTAACCCGAAATTTTTATTTCCTTAAAAAGAGATCAATTTTACAATCCTGATTATTTTATTTATTGTTTTTTATTTGAAATTTATAATAGTATATATAAAAAAAATTCTTATTTTAAAAGCATTACACAGCCTAATGGCATTTTCTTATTCGTATGATTTGAATAGTGAGTTTTATATCTATAGTTCAAAGCCTGTACGTTAAAAAAAAAATTTCATTTAAAAAAATATAATAGCTCAAGCACACATATACACACACACTTTTGCGTACGGCACACACATTTTTGTACACCTACATACACACAACCAAATAGGTTTTGCATCGAAAATTTATACTTTATTCATTAGCGAATTGACCTACGGTAAAGTAAATTTACATTGTATATATTAGCACATTAGGTAACGTTTAAAAACTAGCAGAAACTTTCGCACACACACCAGTGTGCATAAACACACACACACACACTCACATCTTGGCACCAGCACGCGGCAGGCACCCAAAGAGGTAAAAAAAGAAAAAAAAAAATCCCTCCCCCACCACACTCTTGATTGGATGGGAGGCCTAATGTGTTTATGAGTGTGGCCGGGTCAGTGTATGCATTCAGAGTGCTGCATCAGGAAGGAAAGGGAATGATCCCTTCCCCTCCCCCACTCCCCTCTTACAATCCCCTTCCCTCATAGGATTCCTCTCCTCTCCCGCCCTATGCCAGTTCCCCCATAACCTGACTTCCTATATGCCCCCCTTTCATCCCAGAGGCACGTTAGAAACCACATCAATTTTACTGTATCGCCCCCTATCATATTTTGACCATCTACTTCCCCGTTCCCCTTCCCCTCATTCTATAGTGTTTTTACGGTGATGGGCTTTCGATTTTTTTTAGTCTTTTTGTCCGAGTTTGCGTTTTTTTCTTCCATCTTCGTTCATATTTTCCATTCATTTCCAGAGAAATTTTTTGGCTTTCTTGTCTTGCTGATGAAAGGAGTATTTTTTATTGTATATCACTACTGGATATTCGTTGCTTTGTCGCCTCAAAACTTGTTGTTCTTGTCTTTGCCGATATTAGTAATGAAATTACTTTACTCGTAAAATAGCTTAAAGCGAGTGACAGAAATGGGAAAGGTACAATTTTTACAGGTACGAAATGACTGCACTTTTCCTTGCTATTCAAATTTATTGGGGAGAGATTATATTCGTTATGGAAAAGAAGCGTTTGAGTTTTTCTTATTTTTTTTAATTGATCCTTTGCCAAAATTTTCCAAGAATTAGTGGACGAGATTGCTTAAATAACGGGACATCTAGAATTATATGTCAGCCCCTGTTTTCACTTTGAGTTATGGTAAATCGTATATCTTGCGTACAGAATTTCAGTTAGCACTTCAAAATTTCTACAGCCTACTTGTAAAAAAGCTTTTCAAAATTCCTCAGTAAAAGCAATAATGCTCATTTTTTTTTAATACGTGAACCACTTGCTCACCTAATGTAGAATGGGCTCGAAAATGCAGGGAATATAAACAGGGATGGTAATTGTGTACCTGTGGATTCCAGTTGATAAAAAAAAAAAAAAAAAATAATTTACCACTAGGCCGTTTTTCTTTTTTTATCCTTTCCCAAACAGATGCAGAGCGCCCTTCCATCCAAGGGTCCTCACGACAAGAGTAACGAAAGCAGAAAAAAGGGGCAGCGACGCACCGAAAAACATTTACTCTTTTATTTTTTCTCCTCCAAACTTATCAACATCCATTCTCCATAAAGTGATTAGCAACAGCCGCTCTCCAGACTGCAATTAGCCAAGTCGGGCTGAGGAGGAGGGATAGGGGGGAGGAGTCGGAGGTGTAGGAGTAGGAGGAGGAGGAGGAGGGACAGTAGTAGTAGTAGTAGTAGTAGTAGGAGTATGAGTAGGAGGAGGAGGAAGAACGGAAAGGAATGGGGCTAAGAGCAGAGAGGAGGGTTAAGTGAAGCCAGCCAGCATTCAGCGACACCCACTCTTCAAACTGCATTTACGTCCGTCGCTTCGAGTTGATCCGAAAATCTGCATAGATGCCCCAACCCCCCACCCCCACCTCTTCCTCCCTGCTCCTCTTCCTGATAGGCATTCCCCTCCCCTATATTCCCTCCCCCCCTTTACCGTACCCTTCGTAGGCAATCGTAAATTGGAGTCTAACGCTATTCCTGCATATTCTCCGGCAAGAGTAGGAGTAGGAATTTTGGAGAATGGGGGGCGGGGGGGGGGGGCGTAGTTTTGAACGGAGTGTTTTTATAGGAGCGGCGCCGTTAGTTTTATATGTTGCATAAATGAGGATTAATGGGTCTATCGTTTGCATGTAGATTTCATGTTGAGAGAGCGGCGGCGCTGGCCATTTAATCAACGCAGAGAGCATCGCGTGTGGACGTGGCTGCAGAGAGAGAGAGAGAAAGAGAAAAGAGAAGAGAAGCTGCTGACTGCATTAATAGACGAGTTGTGCCCAGACGAAGCGCCGTTCTTTATTGACTGATTGGCTGATATAGAACTGTTGCTTTGCATTCATATATATATATATATATATATATATATATATATATATATATATATCTATATATATATATATATATATATATATATATATATATATATATAGAATTCAAGTCTGAGGCCTTTATCCTGTCAATTGTCTGGCAGAGCAAGTGAAGTAGTTGCATAGATAAAAAGGGTTCATAAGGATTGAGTAAAAGGAATAATTATTCCTTATATAAGGGTATATAGATGGTAGAGTTGACTGTAAATATTATAGGGGTATAACATTACAAAATATTGTAGGGAAGATGCATTGTATGTTTTTTTATTAAAGAACTGTGATCAATGATAGAAAGATTGTCAGGGGTAAAATTGGTTAGATTTAAGCATGTTAGATGGTGTGAGAATCAAGTGCTAGTTATGAAACCGGTGTTTGAAAGGTCTGAAAGTAAAATAACAAAGTATAAATTTATGATAGGATCAATTGAGAAGCATTGTGGAGAGTGATGAGATTGTATCGAATACAAGATAAGTTGTTGAGGGCAGTAGAATCTTTCTGTGATGGAAATTTAACTCATGTTAGAATTTTTAGGCAAGGAATCGACTGTTTTGGTGTAAAGGTATTTCTGAGACAATGGTGTGCTATGTCTCCTTGGCTATTTAATATATATATGGATGGAGAGGGAGGTAAATGTCTGTGCAGATTCGTATGGTACGAAAACTAGTCGGATATTGAGTGTGGAATTGTTGTATTTGCCTATGGTACAGTGACGATTTGAGATAGTGAAGAGAAGCTGCAAAGGAAAGTGAAAGCCTGCGGAATTTTGCAAGAATAGAATGTAATGTAAAAGTAAACAAGAGTGAGGTAATGTTGGTAAATTGGAGTAATGGAAGTTCATTTGAAATATTAAGAAGTAGATTTTCGGAAATTAGTGGCATAAAATAATTAGTTACACGATTGATGAAGCAGAGTATTTGAAACATTGAGTGCCTATGGAAATTAAAGATGCTGTAGATGAAGTGTTAGCCTGCTCTCTGCTATGGAAGGGAAGTGTGGATGTTGAAGGGAAATAAAAAAAAAGTGGCTGCAAAGTAAAATTGAATGAAAGGTATATCCGGCATAACAAGAATTGAAAGTGTGAGAAATATGGTGGTATGTGTGAGTGGTAGAAAGGTTACCAGAGGTGAAAGAATATGGTAGTGCAATGAAGTTTAATGAAAAGTGGATAATAGGTTAGTTAAAATAATGTAAAATTAGAAAGTTCTGAGATGAAGTGTGCATCGAAAGGTCTGGTTATTTAACGTAAAAGGAATTTGAATCCAGGGTTCTCAAAATATACAGAAAGCTGTAAGAAGTGTTTGCGATAGGTTACACTAAGAATTGGAGATAATTGATGATAACAAAAGGAGAACCAGCAATTCTGATTTAGCAATAACCGGAATTATTTTTGTTATACAAATAATTGTTCATCAAGATTTGGATAGAAAAATAAATTCTTTCTATATGATGCTTCCACAATGATAGAAAACCAAGAATTCCGATTCAATATATTGTGTGTGTATATATATATATATATATATATATATATATATATATATATATATATATATATATATATATATATATATATATATATATATTTATATATATATATATAATTATTTTATGTTTGTAATTACGAAGGTAACTTAGAAGAGGAAACCCTTATCTGTTATTATGATAGCATCTTGGGTAAAGAATTGAGAATTAATTCGTTTGAAATATATAGGATGAGTTATTGGAATACGATAAATAATTAATGGTATTTTAAGATCTG
>NC_090755.1:2883287-2928287 GCF_036898095.1 Palaemon carinicauda | reverse complement strand
TTTTTTGCATGCCTTAATATAATTACATAATTAGTGTGGCTACACATACTTCTTAAACTCTTGTAATATTTTTTTAGGTGGTTGCTATAATGTTTGATGCAGCACTTTCAGATGTATGTAGGACTTCTTGATAGAGTAGAATTAAAAGCTTTCCCCCGAATGAATGACCTGGATATTGTCTCCAACTTTGACTCAGTTTAAGACTATCTTAAGGTTGTCTATGTGTGCTTGCTTTGCTGATGTCCCCTGGTCATCGGTAACGAGATTTTTTTCGTAGAAAGTTGGTATTACTGCATATAGAACTTTATTAGATGATGTAATTTTACGAGTTCCTTGTACATGATTTTCATAATTTGTATATCTACTCTGACTTTCTTCCTATTATGTTGTCAGTGAAACATGTTTTAAATATGCTTAGATTCATTTGAAATTATATAATATTTACTTTAACATGGCATTTAATACAATATATTTTGCTTACATAACCAAAAATCTCAAATATTTTTGGCCTAGCATCGATATTGTATCACGATAAATCTATGGTAACAATAGCCATATTTCAGTAACTACGTCTTGACGAAAAAATTGGGATTATTTTAGCCTTCTATGTATTTTTTTCTACTTAAATTTGAGTCTCTTTTCTGTTTATTGACACGTTGAGGTAAATATTGATATTTATAAAGTTAATAGGAAGTCTGGACGCTATATAACAAAGTAAATGGAAATTAAAACCTATTTCTAATATTTATTGGATTGCATCAAGTTTTATTGTTATTACTATAATTGCTGTTGTTATTATTGTTAAATAAAAGCAGTTCAATCACGATTTTGTCATGAAATATTAATACCAATATATTGTGTAGTTTGAAAACTCAAAACAGTCATATCAAATCCTAGAAAATACAAAAGACGTAAGCGGCAAAGCTTCCAAAACCCAGAAAATCTATGAAGAGAAATTTTACAAAGGGAGAGAGACTCATGCGCTCGCCAGCTGAGTCCGTATTTTTAGAAAACATCTAAGGCGTAAAATGGAGTAAATACGTCTGTGACATTTCAGGCATACTGCATCACATTACTATCACCATCACTCCATTACTGAACAGTCGTAGCTCAGTGTTGAATCTTTTTCTTCTTCTCTCTTCTTCTCCCTTTCACCCATCTATTCTCTCT
This sequence comes from Palaemon carinicauda, assembly GCF_036898095.1. NCBI lineage: Eukaryota > Metazoa > Arthropoda > Malacostraca > Decapoda > Palaemonidae > Palaemon > Palaemon carinicauda. The sequence continues at coordinate 2,927,117 of NC_090755.1, read as the reverse complement.
CTTCTTCTCCTCCTCCTCCTCCGCCCTACCATCCTCCAACCCCTCTCTACCAACCTATCCACCTACCCCATCCACCTTAATCCCATCATCAACACCAACTCCACTTTTACCATTAAGGCTGTCACCGCTTTTCCAGGCTTCCTAAATATCAATGCTTGAGAATACTTCTCCACTATCATTTTTGCGTCTTTGTGTAGCATTCAAATGCACTCCAGTATATTATACATACAATCATGCATACATACTCGCGTATATATGTATATATATACATATGTGTATATATATGTGTACATATATTATATATATATATATATATATATATATATATATATATATATATATATATATATATATATATATATATATATATGTGTGTGTGTGTGTGTGTATGCATATTCTTGGGTCGTAATAGTTATTTTAGACAAGTTTTCTTAATTGCTAAAGCATTGTTGTAAAGTAATTTATGCCGAAACTGGTTTAGCATTTAATTAACAAATATACACAAACACACACACACACACACACACATATATATATATATATATATATATATATATATATATATATATATATATATATATATATATATATATATGTGTGTGTGTGTGTGTGTGTGTGTGTATAGTGATATCGATTTCAAAGACATGAAAATTCAGTGAGGACATTTATACTGTAATTAATGTTATATGAACATCATATCATCTTCGGTTTGTCATATTTTAAACATTAAGGTGCAGTATCTGATTCCCTATTTTGAATAAATATTCAATAATAATGGGTCATTTAACTACCCCATATATTTTACCCCCTATGTAAATATGTCTTTATACACGCATAGTATCTTATCACGTTTAATATCAATGAAAACGTAAACTTTAAGTAGACTACAGTAACTTTCATGGAAATAGCTTCATAAGCACATTTTGTTATGTATTATAAATGGATTATGTTGGGATGTCGTTTGAAATATATTTTCAAAGGTGACAGAAATCTTCTAAACCGGTCGTCAAACGTCTGATAAACTTTAGTACTGAAAGTTTTGTTGTTTTTAATGTAATATCGTCCTGTAGTCTTCTGCGATTTACTGTCACTTAATCTCTATATAGGAAATCACGGTAATAAGTCCTGTTATAAACAAGAATTATATTACACAATGAAATAGTGAAAAAGAATATTAATTTAATGTAATAGAATCAGTGACCAAATTTCAAAATTAGGAGAAATGGGTCAAAATTAACAATAAGACAGATCAAAGTAGTCTCTACATAGTTTGGCATGCACTATTATTTTCATCTACTTATTTTACCTAATTTAAAAATCTGGTGGCTGTCTATTGGGATACCACAAGCATTTTATATTTACTTTATTGCACATCTTTTCGATTTTTAATTCGTATTTATATTTTTTTTTCTAGAAAACTAATTTCCCATTTAGGTTCCTCATCCTGTTTTAATTCCTATTTATGGCTATATTTTGAATTTTAACTTTCTAACTAAATTTATATTCTTTTGAGCTTCCTAATTTTTCTTGCATTTGTTCCCCTTTTTTACAGTCTTTTCCTTGACTGCACTTTATTTCCAATTATTCTTAACTTTTTACCAAGTTTCGCAATCTTTTATATTCTTGACCATTCTTTCCCATTTCTTTGCATTATCGTCCATTTCTACTCATCTTTTTGTAATTTTGCGTTTTTTTTTTACTAATAAAATCGAATTCTAATAGATATTTATCCATTCATATATGCTTTTGCCAATTCTTAATATACAAATTTCTTCCTTACAACACCTGTTCTTATTTCCCAGGTCACTTTGAAAATTCTCTCTCTCTCTCTCTCTCTCTCTCTCTCTCTCTCTCTCTCTCTCTCTCTCTCTCTCTCTCTCAGATTTTTGTTTGTTTATACGTATAAGGTTTTTGTGTGAATGTGTATGTGTGTGTGTTAAAGGACTGCCCACGCCACCACCACCACCACCACCACCACCTCCTCTTGCACCACCACCTCGTATTTTCATAACCGCTGTCCCCCGTCTGTCCCGTGGGAGCGAGGGACCATGGCACTCCCTCCGTATATTACTTTTCTATTATCCTGGCTGGCCATTATATGAGTGAGTGTCCGGAGCGGGCCATCGTCGCAGTGGTGTGGCCCAGTGTGATGGCCCTGGGGGCTCCCTTGGGCCACTGCCCAGTAAACTATGATACCCTCGGGGGCTGACTGGCCGATAGCCCCGAGCCAAGGCACTCCTGGAACACCGTACGCTGTCCGAGCAGAGTCTGTCTCCCCGCCAATCAAAACGCAGCATTTCTCATAGGGCCAGTTGAGACTGGCCGAGGGAATGGCTTGGTGAGAGTGCGGAGATGGTTTCTTGGTATGTGACATCCAGTTTACACATGGGCTATCCGGCTGTCACGACTTTAATATGAAGTCCAAGTTATTACCACGTTCTGCTTGTGGCCAGAAACAATAAAAATATTTACTTGATGGCTGTAGGCGAGGAGAGGGAACGCCGGCGACGGACGGAGGGTAATAAAGTTGTGTTACGGCGACGCGTCTCTGAGTAAAAGAGCTGGATCATTGTGCTGGTATCCTGGAACAGGGGCTTTATGTGGTTCTCCTTCTGATATAGCAGCAGCAGTAGTAATAGTAGCTCTCTCTCTCTCTCTCTCTCTCTCTCTCTCTCTCTCTCTCTCTCTCTCTCTCTCTGTTATACACAGTCACACAATTGTTATTTTTTCAAAGGTTTTATCATTCATTGTGTTAGGAAACCCAAAACAAGGTCTCTCTCTCTCTCTCTCTCTCTCTCTCTCTCTCTCTCTCTCTCTCTCTCTCTCTCTCTCAAAATGCCTCGTGGAGAAAAAACCGTATTTTGTTTTCTCTCTTGATACAGATGTAGTTCTGTAAGCTCTTCGGTGATTGATGGTAATGTAAAAGTGTCAGTTCTCTCTTAACTTTGTTTCCCCTCTCAACCTAAAAAAAGGAAAAGAAAAGGTACCGGACATTTCTCTCATTTACTTTTTTTTCTGTAAATACTGTATATATCAGTTGTGGATTGCCTTGAACATGTTGACGGATCGGAAGAAATTACAGTTACTATACTCATTAGCCTGCTATTCTTGTTGTTTTCTTTGGCAAAAATATTAGCACAATTTAGAATGTGTGTATATATATATATATATATATATATATATATATATATATATATATATATATATATATATATATACATGCGTGTGTGTATGTATGTATATATATATATATAAATGCGTGTGTGTGTATGTATATATATATATATATATATATATATATATATATATATATATGCGTGTATGTATATATATATATATATATATATATATATATATATATATATATATATATATATATATATACTTGAGTGCCATGTGTGGATGTGATTATGGTGAGGGGTAGATGGAGATGGTTTGGTCATGCTCTTCGCACTTCCCAAGAGAGATTGGTTCATCAAACATTTAATTCGGCCCTAGAAGGCACTAGAAGAGTTGAAAGACTTAGGCCTACATGGCTGAGAACTAAGAAGCGTGAAATAGGGGATGATTAGTGGAAAAGCATTGATTTAAAAGCTCAAGATAGAGATGACTAGGGAAATCTAACCGAGGCTCTTTGCGTCAATAGGCGTGGGAGATGATATATATAAATATATATATATATATATATATATATATATATATATATATATATATATATATATATATATATATACTAGTCACGGCCAACTGGACTAGGTTGGTTTGCTGTGAGCGATCAGACTAAAGTTTCCCACCATCACCAATACGCAGTGGCCAACGTGTGGATGAGAACTGACCAAACCCTAGGCATGAATAAGTAGATATCTGAAGCCCTTGTACTGTATTGGACTAGAAACGGCTGTATATGTTGTTGTTGTTGTTGTGTGTTTCATATACGAGTATATATATATATATATATATATATATATATATATATATATATATATATATATATATATACATATATATATATATATATATATATATATATATATATATATATATATATATTTTTATATATATGTATGTATATGTATGTGTATATATATTCTCTTTGATTAGAACGGTTTCTTATGTTATTTGAATTGTTATTTATGGTTATAATTATATAAATCATTGTTAATAAGGTTTTAGTATAATAATAGTGCCTCAAATTATTGGAAAATATCTAAAGCCTCGACTAGATTCTTTCTTGTTGATGAAATGGTCCCATTCAATGTGTGCATAATTGTCTCGTCATGGTAAGTTTAGTATATAATTATTATTGGTGTTTTTCAAAATAAACGTATGGATCGAGGAAATTGGCATAAATTATCATATCAAGCTTCTACGAAAGTGAATGCCAATGTGTATAAAAATAATATAACTATCGAAACTCATCATAAAATACAAAGAAAAAAATACACTTGAAAAGGTCAGCAAATAAAATAGTATTTGCATAACTAAACTGTAGTTAGAATATTGTATGTTAAATTAAGTATATCTCTATGCACCACACTGTTACTAGAGTGGCTATAATTCAATCCATTTTCACAATAAAATATACATCAGCAGTTTTTGCTCATTATTTTTTTACTATTCTATTTTATAATTTGTTTATTCCGTTAATATTCAAGTTTGAACGCCAATACTTTAATTTGATCTTCTTGGATGGTAACATTAAATGAAGGTTTCTTCTGCCTCGGCGATTCTCAAGATATCGCCAAAGTTATAAGATATGATAACAGGACCAGTCTTCAATAACACCCATTTCATATATCAGTCGAAAAGAGCGGACAGAGAGAGATAGAGGAGTCGAGTAAGAATAGGTTGTAATAGATTTTTGAATGAATGAGAATGGGAACAATATATGATGGATTTAATTATATTTCAAACATGTACTGGCCTTTTTATAAACCGATTGTTTAAGTTTACGTAATTAATTTATAGGTATTTCGAAAAGATCCAGAGATAAGATGACCATATTGAGTGATTAAATTTATTGAGTCTATATAATAAAAATGTACTAAGTCAAAATCTAAGTTTTAATAACGCCATTAAAAAATTCTTTTACTTAATTTTTTTTTTAAATCGAATTAATGTTATTTTCAAAATTTAATGTGTTTACTGGTGATTTTTAGATTGCCTTGTGAAAAGCTTTAATGATAAGTATGTATATTCCATTTAAAGAAGGAAATAACGCTTTGCCTATTGATACAATTCCTATTACAAGTCAGTTTCGTTTTTACGCATCAGTGGTACAAGGTGTTTTGAAATATTCTTTTTGGAAAGTCTGACCTGAATTGAAAATGAGTTTTGGATTTTTTTCATTATTTAACGGGAAGTGTAAGTTATTATTCTAAAATCAATTATTATTGTATTCTGGCATAATTTCTTTGTTTTGTGTCCATAAATATAACAGTAACATTTTCATTAGTACAGTAGTATAATGTTGGAATCAAAATTCGTGAAAAACATTTCGAAACATTGTGTACGACAGGGATACCATGCCTCACTTGTTCCCTTACGGGACTCAAATCGCCCGGGTGAAAGAGTAAGTCTCCTTCAAAAAAAATAAAAAAGAAACCATACGTTATTTGGATGTGGTAGGCTTTAAATAAGTATACACATCAGCCGTTGCTCGTCCACTGCAGAACAAAGGCTTCGGACACATCTTTCTATTCCGATCTCCTTATGATCTTTCTTTGTCAGTATATACCCGCAAATTTTCTTAGCTCGTCAATCCATTGTCTTCTCTTCCTACCTCTGCTTCGTTGGTAATCTCTAAAGACCCATTCAGTTATTGATTTTGTCCAATTATTATCTGTCATTCTGATTATATGCGCGTATAAATTATATATATATATATATATATATATATATATATATATATATATATATATGCTTATATATATACATATATATATATATGTATATATATATACATATATATATATATGTATATTTACTGTATATATAATTTATATGTATATATACAGTATATATATATATATATATATATATATATATATATATATATATATATATATATATATATATATATATGTGTATATGTATACATATATATTATCTGTATATGTATGCGTAGGTTTGTCCATATGACTGCGTGTTTACGCGTGCGAGTGTGTATGCATATTTTCCTATGATCTCTTCTTAGTGGTCATTAACAAGACCAAGTGTTGCATAACTTCGTTGATCAACAAATAGCTTGTTAGTTTGACTGAAAAGTATATACACATATATATATATATATATATATATATATATATATATATATATATATATATATATACATATATATATATATATATATATATATATATATGTATATATATATATATATATATATATATATATATATATATATATATATATATATATATATCTTCAGTCATTACTAGTCCACTGCAGGACAAAGACCTCAGACATGTCTTTTCGCTTGCGCCTGCTTATGGTCTTTTTATGCCAGTTTTTTTTTGTTTTCTCGCAAATTTCCTTAGTTCGTCAGTATATCTGACGCGTCTGATATGCAAATGATTATCCTTTATTTGGCACTTAATAATTGAATATTACATTCACTATTTATAAATAATTGGGAAACTCATTTGAACATTTGATATACACATTAATAAATTGCTAGGTAAAATTGAATGCTGTCTAAGCCTTGGCCAGTTTTGCCTTGACTATTATCAATAACTCTTCAAGGCAAATGGTACAGCGCTATACATTTTGCATAATGTTTCTGGGGACAAAAGTTGTAATAATTTTACAAATTCTCGGAAAATATGAGGAAGAAAAAATAATACTTGTGAGGTAAGAGAAACCCAGAACCCACTTAGACCCAAATCTTATTAGGGGCCGAAAGCAGACTTCAAATAACATACTTGGCTTTTCTAATATTCAACCGCCTACATGAATTGTGTATAACGTGTAAACTATTATTTCATAATTATATATTATCAAGTATATATTATATATATATATATATATATATATATATATATATATATATATATATATATATATATATATATATATATATATATATATATTTGACTCATATATATTGTATACTGTATACTGTAATTATACATCTGTATGTATGTATAAACGCAAGGGCTTCTTGAGAGGATAAAAGGATAAACTTTTTTTTTTTCAAAGGAGTGATACAGCATAGAAGTTTACATGTTTACATCACATAAGGATTATTTCTTTTTTTAAATAGCAGGTGTCACTAAGGTCAAACGTTCAAGGTTTTACAGTGTATATGTCTCTTATCAAAACTTAGTTTTATAAAGGTGAACTCTGGAATATCTTTCCAACATGTTTTTCGAGTGAGTTAATTTCTGAGCGCTTTCCTTATTAATTGCATAATTATTATTTTGAACGTGGACAAAGATTGTGTTGTTATCATTGTGCATATCTTATACTTTTCATACTGGTCTTTTCAAGTTATTCACTAGTTTTTCTAGTATGTACCTTGACACACGAGTTACTTAGGATATAGTGGCCATTGTTATCTCCAACAACGAAGTTGGGAGGAGGTTATGTTTTCGCTCCTGTTTACCTCCGCTGACGAAGATGGAGAGGAGGTTTTGCTTTTGGTTGTTTGTTTGTTTGTTTGTGTATGAACAACTTCTTGGCCACAATTTTACTCATAGAGTAGTGAAACGTTCTTGGATAAATTGTTATCTTGAGACGTGGAAGTGATTCAATTTTGAAAATCCTAGATCAAAAGTCAAGATCGAGGTCGAGCAAAAGGTCGTTGGTGTGTGAACAATTTCCTGGCCACAATTTTACTCATAGAGTAGTGATACTTTCAGAGGTTAATTTTTATGTTGAGGCGTTGATGTGATTCAATTTTGAAAGTTCTAGGTCAAAGGTCGAGAAATAAGCTGACGTGGTTGAGGTCTGCGGTCTGCTATGTGCCCCTCTAATTGTCTGTTTGTTTGGTTGTGAAAAACCTCCTGGCCTAAATTTTACTCATAGAGTAGTGAAACTTTCAGGGATTAATTGTTATGTTGAGGCGTGGAAGTGATTCAGTTTTGAAAGTCCTAGGTCAAAGGTCAAGGTCTAGGTCGAGCAAAAGGTCCACCAAATTAACCCTGACCTTAAGCCCAAGTTCGTATATGGTTGTTACACAAACTTCAAATACGCCTAAATTGATTTTAGGAAAGGCAAGTTGGTTTTGAGAAATAAGCTGCCTAGGTGGAGGTCTGCACTCTCTGAGTTCTTTTCTAGTTTGACAATCTCTGTTTGTTGGGAGTTCGAGACCTGCTCAAGCTTGATAGTTTCTAGTAGTGTCTGCAACCTCACCATCATTGTGAGCTAGGGAGTTTAGGGGTCCTATAGGTTTACGAAGTGAGTTGTCAGCAGCTATTGCCTGGCCCTCACTGGTCCTAGACTGGTGGAGAGGAGACATGGTTGCTGATCATATCTGTGTATAATCAGTCTCTAAGCATTGTCATTCATAAGCTACCTTTATTGTCAGAATTGTTCTTTTGCGTTTTATCAGCACTGTTCGTACCTGCTAGATTAATAAAGAAGTTTTTTTTTTTTTAAATAGATATGGGTATATATTTCATATATGTTCCTCTGTTATTAGCATAAAAATTTCTTTTATTACCAATACGAATATTATTTTATTTCTTGCTTATATTCCTAATTGCCTTAATCACATCTATTTAATTATCAATATATGCAGCGGTCCATGCCGTTCATAGTTTTAAAACACTTTTTAGAGCAGGTATTTCTTACGTTTATTACTGTGACGCGAATAAAAGTGACAAATGCGAAACGTTAGGTGGGCTTTCTGTTTAAAAAAAAAAAAAAAAAATATTCCATCATTATTTTTTTTTATTATACGAAAGTCGAAACAGTGTGCATCAAATATTCTCAATTTATCAATGGTACGAATTTATTGATATGTTTCCTGGTCAAAAATATAGAAAGTAATCAATATAACGAAAACACTTCACAATTTTTTTACATAATGTTATTTGAAATTATACTTCAAGAAATTCCACGTATAAGTTATTCGAAACAGCGGATAAGGGATGTTCCATGGCCATACCAAACTGATTAGTTTTCCACTTTCCATTTGCAGAATATGGAACTTCATCCTTTTTTCCGTGTTCCTTGAATGATTTAAGTTATCCGTCTTCACGTAGCGTTTAAGTCCAATGGTTAACCTTTCCTTTACCAGACCTTTACACTATAAAAATTTACTCCTGGAATTAAAGTGCTTTTACCAAGTGCCTACCTGTGAGAATAACTACATGGATCGTACAAAGGCACTAAAAGTTTTGAGTATTTGCATAAACATAATTTAACACCATTTTTATATAGAATGACAGTCGTTTAAATGCTTTTTCTCTCGCCTCAAGAAATATTGTCATAGGTAAAGCAATTGGCAGATTTATTGGTAATAAGTACGCTAACTGGAGTGGTGTTCATTCGATTTATGAAGATTTATATGTTTAAAAAATAAGTTTTATTTGCTTCTATGCCACAAAATTCTTTCGGTTTAAATTTCATGCAATTATTTTGCTTCTCTTCATTCCCAAAAGAATATTTGTTTGTGGATTATAAAGAAAGTGCTATTACCTCTGTGCTATTATCTAATATTTAGCATTTCAGCATTTCATGCTCTACGGCTTCTATGCCACAAAATTCCTTCAGTTTAAATTTCATGCAATTGTTTTGCTTCTGTTAATTCCCAAAAAGAACATTAAGTTGTGGATAATAGAAAGTACGATTACGTCTAATTTTTTTTTTTTTTCTTTTTTTTTTTTTTTTTTTTTTTTTTTTTTTTTTTTTTTTTTTGTATTCAGCATTTCAGCATTCCATGGTCTACCCGGTAGGCCACTGTCATTATAATGACTTATGTCAACCGCTACATTGCCTGTGAAATTGACAAACTTCTCGTTCTCTTTTTTTCCGAAGTAACACCACACCCCCATCAAAGAAGAAAAAACCCAATTCGGAGACAAGAAAGACGACCCCGAAAGAGAAGAGAAAGAAAAAGAGAAGAGGAAGGCGGGCGAATAAAATCTCCAAGTTATTGAGGACATAAGAGAAACAAAGGGAGGTCGATGATGCTCCTGACATCCCCATAAACATGAGTATATGATGGGCCCTTTTGTAGTATATACGACCCATCCGAATGACGCGCGACTTATAGCCCAAAGAAAAGTTCGGCCATAGAGAGACTTCATCAGCAAATTGAAATTCATAAAAATGCCAGTTTACAAATATAGCGACAATAATAAACGTCATGTTGACTTCGTTCCCGGAAAGGTTTATAGAACACTCCTCATTTTCTTACGGGAAAACATCGAGTTGATAGAGACTTTCATTTCACCCGAGTAAGGAATTTTCCTTTTCTTTACGAGTCTTCACGGAAAGTCTATTGTGAAATCGCTGTTATGCTTTGCTCCTGCGCGTTGTGCTGAATTTTATAGAAGGTGCATGCGCACAAATGCGCGCGTCTGTATACATTCACATACAGACAGACAGACACACACACATATATATATATATATATATATATATATATATATATATATATATATATATATATATATATATGTGTGTGTGTGTGTGTATTGTGTGTGTATGTGTTTATGGTTAAGCCATATGATTAGGTATGATGTTAAATTCCGGCGTTCTTAAGAACTGTTTTTGATGGGTTATTTATTAGACATTTTTTTACACATGTAAAATAGTAATTTTTATTAACATCATTATGATAACACTAAGTAATAATAATGATAATAATCATAACAATAATAATCAATACAACAATAGTAGCAGCATGCAGAAGAATGAGAGTAGTTTAGCTCTACATAAAAAAAGATTAGAAATGTAGCGGTCACTACGTTTAGAATGGGGGAAGTCCGTTGCCTCAAAATGATTATGCAGCGATAAGAGACCCCAGATAACGCCAATGAAGGCAGAAGAACGCACAATCAAGACTTGAGAGGGGACCATTAGCCTGATGCATATGACTCACTTGGCAAGTTTTATCGTGAGCTCAGGTCATGTCATATCTGGCCGCCCATGGCACTCCCTACTGCCTCGCGGCACGCAAAGGTTAGTAAGGATACCGGGTGGGTGCTTGGGCGGGGCCCTTCGTATGTATGTGTGTGTCTCTCCCTCTCCTTCATACTTGTTCCTCTCTCTTTCGTTATGGGTCAATATGGCGACACTGATAACTTACGGGTTGGGTGTCGGTGTCTTTGTTTAGCATCTGCTTTTATACAGAGGTTTTGACCCATTGCCGCTTGCATCAAACCTCCAAGGCTTGTTACAAATTTTTTCAGTTATGTCTGTTACTCTAAAAGGCAGATCTGCTGACACAATTCAAGCCTCTTTTTTTTTTATCTGGTCTTTGGGGAAATGGATTTCTTGAGGCCAGATTTAAATGGAATTATGTAATTTGTAATACAGTGGACGCCTGAGGTTAAAAGAGGGTAATTAATCAATTATCAATTGATGTGAGTTTTTGATGAGATATTAATGTAAGAGATAAACGTGTTGTCGTTCTTATTGAATTAGCTGTAGTGGAGTATGTTGTTCAATTTATATTAGTTGTTCCTATTTTCCTTTAATCCTTAAAAGGTGTGAATGGAGATGTTACCTTTCCACATCGCATGTGGTGTTTTGGGTTTGGGAATGACATTACTAAACCCATGCTAATATTATCTCTGACCGTCATTTCTGCATCGTTTAATTAGTAGGTAACAAAATTACTATTATTATCTACATGGACTATTTTGTCTTTATTATTTTTTCATGGAATTAATTTGCACTGACTGACTCATCCTGTTTTAGGTTCTCTTTCAAGGGAGCCGAACCCCATAACTATTAGAAGACGAAGACGTCAAATGTATACATACACACAGGTGGGTCCTAAATCAGGAATTATTACGTTGTAACATAAATACATGTAGAATAAATTTGGAATGTTATTTTAAGTGATGAGTAACTTCATTGTTGTATGATGATAGTGTTAGTTATTATTATTATTATTATTATTATTATTATTATTATTATTATTATTATTATTATTATTATTATTATTATTATTATTATTATTGCAAAAGCCCTTATTCATTTATTCGGCTGTAATGAAAGGTTGAAGATCATTTATACAAAGAAAATTAGTAATGAGCACACATATATGTTACTCAGAATGAATGATTTAAAGCTCTAACATTCCTTATTTATGCTTTCAAACTTTTGTTTTTTCGTTTATATTGCGTGTGTGTTTTGATATACTTATATACATATCAGCACACACACATACACACACACACACACACATATATATATATATATATATATATATATATATATATATATATATATATATATATATATATATATATGTATATATATATATATATATATATATATATATATATATATATATATATATATATATATATATATATATATATATAATATAATGAAACATTTCTTCAAATTCTTCATGGCTCTAAAACTACACGCATAAAGAATATTTTTCAAGTATTGTCAAAAATCTTACTTATCACTTATAACACTTTTTGTATTATCATTACGATGCACGTCTCAACCATTATTGTAAAACCAGAATGATACAACCCTGGATGGTCTTATGAGCTAAGTATACCAGTACGTAAAGTTAAACTGAGAAATAGTAAACAATAAATGAGAAATAAAAAATAAACCTTAAGGAGAGGAATATCAAAGTAAAATGAATAGGATGAATAGCATGCAAACTATGAAACGATGCCTAAATCAAGTTGCTGAATACAGCAGTTTCTTTTTGTGAAGTTTCACTGATTCAACTGTGATGAAAAGGACCATAACACATTTTAGTGACCGGCCGAATAAAATTTCTACAATGCTGTGTAATATTGTGCTTTACGGAAGAAATGGTTCACCGGAATACAATATATGGTCAAAAATATGAAAAATCATGTAACGCAAGCAAAATGAGGCAATTTAGCAAGTGTCAGTGGGTAATAGCAAGACAAGTATAAGAATTTTTTTTTCCAACGACTTAAGATGTAAATCATCTGAATAGCAATCATAAGAAAAGTAATTAAAAACGAGCTAGATGTATGAATAAATTTTCGAATAGACAGGTCTCTAGAAAGGAACAGGTTTCAGTTATTTATTTTTTTTCTTTTTCCCAATGAGGTAGTCCAGATGTATATCAAGATATTCAGCCACCCCGCGTCTATACTTTATTGACGGTTCGATACAAAAAGAGTATCGCCATATGTATGAGCAGCACCACCATTATTTTGAAGACAAGACACTTTCCTTCTCATCACTCATCTGGCAGCAAGTCTGCCCTTGAGCACTATTAACTAGATTTTGCCAGTATTTGCAATTTGAGCTTCCGTCATGTGGTAGCCTTGCAGAAAACGCTTGCTACGCTGCTGGTTTTGCCATGGGAAAAATTAAGCATAATTGTCTTGTCTGCGTTCTAATAACTAACCACTAATTACTGCTAATCTACAACATTGGTTTCTCGATTATTTCTCGATTAAGACATATAACAAGTTTTTTTTTTCCGAGCAGTATCCAGATAGGTGACCAACAATGAGTATTAAATAGTAACATGTTCACCGTCTTCAGAATAGGGAACTTTAGTAACTTGTGTTTGTTCGATACTTGAATGGGTTACCTTCAAAATGTTCAGTACTTTGATGAATTAATATTAATGAAACTAGTTGACAAAATCTCGGATGACCATGAATGAAACTTGCAACAAACCTTAGTAGTTCCACTCCAACCCAAAAGACAGCACGAGTTTTTGTGTTCTTGAGTTTTGATAAGTGCAGTCCCGTAGGGTCGGTCTTGTCTTTTCTTGCGTTAAAATATTATTATGAGTTTTAACGTTGTCCGATTGTTCACTTTATGAATCTTTGGAACGACTTTCCAATGCATCGACAGACTACCATTATTCAGTTTTTTATATGAAATAACGCCTCAGAAGTATATTCTTGCATACTGTATATGGTTGAACGTTACCGAGCTACGAATTGTGATTTAACGTAAAATTATTATTTTTATTTCACTGGCCCTCCCAAAGCTTTTAGTGTAGGCATATGGTTTGAAATTTCTTAGAATTTATATAATGGTTTTTTCCCTATCTTCATACCATTCCCAAATTAATGACTTTCGAGGAAATAAGAGACATTTGCTGGAAGGATACAAATTTTTGTCTCAAGAATGCTCCTACTGAAAAAAAAAAAAAAAAAAAAAAAAAAAAAAAACAGTTATACTTTGTTACTGCTTAATTTTTTTTTTTTTTTTTTTTTTTTTTTTTTTTTTTTTTTTTTTTTTTTTTAAGAAATTCAATTATTTCTGAATGCGAATGTGGAAACCGTCATGAATAGTTAACTTACAATATAAATTCGTCTTCCACTTAGGATTGATTCATTCTGAACACCATGCAAAAGATTGGCCAGTGAGCTGAATACAATTTCTTATACCAAAATAAAAAGAGAGAGAGAGAGAGAGAGAGAGAGAGAGAGAGAGAGAGAGAGAGAGAGAGAGAGAGAGAGAGTTTCGCCTGATATTAGTATGTGCGGATCATTTCTCCCGATGGCTTTAGCTTCTTATCTCCACGGAGGATGATCCACTGAAATCCCAGGCTCATTTTTGTGATCTCGGTCAACCAAGGTAAATTCCAGTATCAAGGTCACGTTTGAGGAGCAGAATCAAGGTCAGTTTCGATTCCATCTTCCAGACGATTTGCTCGTCTGGATCAATATAGACAATGATATTGTTTGTAGAACTTTGCTGTTTATTTATATGTTTGTACATGCGTACCTCTTGGAATTGTTTCCATACGTGTTTTAATCAAGGCAAATTGTGTGCTAAAAGTTCTTAGGTTTTTTGGCAATGGCTTAAGATAACTATATGTTGATTTGAGATTTTGAGACACGTAAACACTTAAGCCATTTACATTGGCTTTAAAACGAGAATCGTGACATTTGTAAACAGAATCTGAAAAAAAAACAGTAGTTGGTTGAGTATTCAACGTGCGTACGTGTCCCTACAGATATCTCAAGAGGGATATTCATATAGATCAAACAAAACAAACGACCATGGTACAAAGGGACTTTCTCGGACAGGGGAGGGGGAAAAGGAGATGGAAGAGATCAGAACAAATATTCAATGTATCATCATTCATAGACGAACGAATAAAGGGGATCCAATCGTTCTCAAGTCATCCATCGCTTCGTATTATTTCTGCTCCCATCGGGGCCGTCCTCCTTCCCTTCACCCTCTGAGGGGTGGGGGATAGGTGGACTGAGGATATCTCAAAAAATATATAGCTCTTCTTACAAGGGAAAAATATCGCAATTTATCTTCTATAACCGATTCTTCGGAAAGATTTACATCGCTCTTTCCGTGCGCAGCGGTAAAGTTTATGATAGCGACAAGGCATAGAAGATGAAAGGGTAATAAATACATAAGTAATCGGGCTGCGATATGAGACACATATATAAATCTATACGATGTCCAAAAAGGAACATTTATTGCTCTCCTCCACCAGCGACACGGTTCTTCCCAGTCTTCCATCAAAGATGCGTTAAGTGATGTAACGTTAATTGTAGCACACGCTGCGCCACCAGGAATGGCAGACGGACGGTCAGTGTAAATGCCCGTTTAATAAAAGGGTTAATGAAGATTAACAGCCGGGATAACGAGAATGCGATGACAGACGGAACATGACTTATGGCCTGGTCGGCCGTGGCATCTCATCTCGGAAGGGCAGAGGGAAAAAGTCGGCGGCAGTCGGAACAACCTCCAGTCCTATTCATCATGTCCACTCACAGGCTACTGCCACGGTTCCTGTCCGAGGAAAATATAAAAGAAAAAAATATGATGAGAAATTTCCTGGAAGGCAGAATGTTTTTGTGGAGGAAGAGGAGATATTGTATGAAAGATCTGTTTTAATGTTGTTACTGTTCTTTAAATATGTTTTTCTAATTGTTCATTACTTCTCTGATAGTTTATTTATTTCTTCATTTCTTTTCCTCACTGGGTTACTTATCCCTGTCAGAGCCATAGGGCTTATAGCATCCTGCTTTTCAAACTATGGTTCCTGTCAGATGAAAATATAAAAGAAAAAAAAAGTATGATGAGAAATTCCCTGGAAGGCAGAATGTTTTTGTGGAGGAAGAGAAGATATTGTATGAAAGATCTGTTTTAATGTTGTTACTGTTCTTAAAATACGTTATTTTAACTGTTCATTACTTCTCTTGTAGTTTATTTATTTCCTTTTTGTTTCCTCACTGAACTACTTATCCCTGTTGGAGTCATCGGGCTTACAACATCCTGCTTTTCAAACTAGGGTTGTAGCTTAGTTTGTAATATTAATGATCATAATAACAAGGGGAGTTGGTGTGTTCATGCACAGTCACTGGAACTTCAAATCTCAGATAATTTCTTACATGATTGTTGAAAATTGAATATTCTGTTCTTGAATTGAAGACTTGACAGTAATTGTTGTAACTCTCATTATTATTATTATTATTATTATTATTATTATTATTATTATTATTATTATTATTATTATTATTATTGCTAGCTAAGCTACAACCCTAGTTTGAAAAGCCAGATGCTATAAGCCCAAAGGCTCCAATAAGGAAAGAATAGCCCAGTGTGGAAAGGAAATAAGGAAATAGAATAGATAAACCATATGAGAAATAATTCACAATTAAAATGAAATATTTCAAAAACAGCCACAACATCAAAACTGATATTTCATATATAAACTATAAAAAAGACTTATGTCAGCCTCTTCATTATATTTGGATTTTTTTAGGTCTTAATTGTTTTTAATTTTTTTGTATTAAAAGCTAGCTAAATTGCTCATATGAATATTCCATATCAAATAACATTTATTTAATAAATGTTTTGAAAATATACATGCTTGATGTGAACGAAGGGTAATCAGTTATCATAATCAATAGGATTGTTATACGACAAGACGAATCACCTCTTTCTTGTTGCTTGAAAATATTTTTGATTGCAATATTGCAATGCAGCAATCTATTTTTCAGATTATTAAATTATTATTATTATTATTATTATTATTATTATTATTATTATTATTATTATTATTGTTATCAATATTATTACTACAAGCCTGGTTGGAAAAACAAGATGCTGTAAGCCCAAGGACCTCAACAGAGAAAATAGCCCAGTGAGGAAAGGAAATAGATAAACTACAAGACAAGTAATGACCAATTTAAAGGAAATAGTTTAAGAAAAGTAACAACACTAAAATAGATCTATCATAATTAAATATAAAAAACTTAAAAAATAAAAAAACAAGTGGAAGAGAAATAAGATTGAATAGTGTGCGCAAGGGTTCTTTCAAGCAAGAGAACTTTACATATAAAAAGGAATTCTCAGTAAATGAACAGTGACTATGACATTATAAACAATACGCACTTGATCCAACTCGTTTTAATTTCAGTATAAAAGCTCTCTCTCTCTCTCTCTCTCTCTCTCTCTCTCTCTCTCTCTCTCTCTCTCTCTCTCTCTCTCTCTCTCTCTCTCTCTCGATATGAGATGAGAATAGCTGAAATGTTGGAAAAGAATGACACCAAAGACAAACAGGGTAGGTGTAGGAGGTGGGTGGCAGTAGAGACAGGGGTGGTGTGGGTGTCACTGGAAGATCTTTGTTAATCTCCTCAGATTAAGGCTCACTATCTCTGCAGTCCACTCCTAGCGCCACATCTCCCAAAGCTGAAGATTTAAGACCCACACACTGGATTGTTAGCAGCAATTTCTTATTCTTCGGCCGCGGTCATCCTAACGCAAAGGCAGAGATAACGCGGCATTTTGTGTGTGTGTGTTTGTGTGTGAATGACCGATTGCTTTATCCCCTCGCAAAACTCGTCTCTTCCACTGTCTTCTACTCCTCCCCCTTATATTAGCTGAGGGACTAATCATTGTTCGTGGAAGATCATCCGTGTTTTGTTTTCTTGTCCCTTCCGCCGGTGGATCTGAAACGTATCGAAGTTATTGCCTTGCATTCTGTACTCGTAAAGCTGTTGTGTTTGTTTGCTTCTGGATTTTACTGCATAATAGATAAGTCTCTCTTGGCTTATCAATGTGGGTCCTTCGCACAAGGACCCTCAATGTGTGTACAATGTAAATACATACAGTATATATATATATATATATATATATATATATATATATATATATATATATATATTTATATATATATATATACATATATTTATATATATATATATATATATATATATATATATATATATATATATATATTTATAATTTATATATATATATGTATGTATATATATATATATATATATATATATATATATATATATATATATATATATATATATATATATATATATATTGTGTGTGTAGAACAACAACAAATAAATGTTGCCGTTTCTAGTCCACTGCAGGACAAAGGCCTCAGACATGTCTTTTCATGTCAGGACTTTTGCCAGTTCTCATCATCACGCTGGCCAACTGTGGATTGGTTACGATGGAAGCTTAGTATAACTTTGCTGATAATGGCGATACACAAACCCTTTCACCACGTTAAGGTACCTCCACTCAGAAACACTGATAAAGTTTTATAGATTCCACTGAATCAGGACCACTTTATCCCAGTGAATGTTTTATTGGGACGGTGGGTGTAGTATCCGAGTGATTCAGTGCTCGATTGCAAATTTTTGGACAAAGTGTTCAATCTTAGAAAATGCACCAATGTTTAACATAGTTTTAAACTATTACAAGAATTTTTGGGAGACATGACTTTGCTGACGTACTAGAACACTTAATACCTCCGGTTCCACGCACTTCAAGGAGGAAATTGTATTTGGTAAAAAAATAAAGATACGCTTAACAAGTATACCTACTTTTCAAGTTTTTTAAGTTTGTTTAGTCTCTTAACCTTGTTAAACCTTAAAAGCTGACAACGTGCATCTCACGGGAAATGTGTTGATCTCAGGTATAGCTTAACCTTCTAACTGTTTTTAGGTCCAAATTGATTTATTGATTGATTTGGAGTTTTCTGCCATCTTGACACCTAAGGTTAATTACGCCGATTTTAGGTCCTGAACTCCATGTATTTGGTCCATGCTTGACTGCTTTTTTTCTCGTTTTCATTTTTTTGATATGTTTTGCACTTTAGTAGTTTTTATCATACTTTTTTCTTCTTTCCAAAATATAAATTCATACCTCATTTTTACTCAATATTTCCTGTATGTTACATACAAACAAACATTCACCAAACACATATAGAATATATATATATATATATATATATATATATATATATATATATATATATATATATATATATATATATTTATATATATATATATATGTGTGTGTGTGTGTGTCTATATATATATATATATATATATATATATATATATATATATATATATATATATATATATATATATATATATATATATATATATATATATATATATATATATAACTATGTCCCATGTCAATGGATAATGAGACATTGGAACCAGGGGTTTTTTCACTTTATTATAAAAATGCTCGTGAGTACACTTTACACGGCCCGATACTTTCAGACGAGTACTTACTTGTCCTTATGATCGGTCCAGAAGTACTGCTTAACCCTCGGTAAGTAAATGCAGTGTTGCTCTGTCAATATGCTGAATTGTTAGATTTTGTGGAATTCCCCAATGTGATGGAAATATACCGTCACCAATAGGGTTTCAACACATCACCTTATCAGACTTAAGACAGTGACCTATAACAGAGTTCAGTGATCGCGTACCATAATTTATGAAAGTCATAGTACTCTTGGAAAGGTTATTAATCTCACTTTATAAAACACATACTTCTACACATTTTTCATACAAGGATTAGGACATATATATGGGAGGAAATTATAAGGTCTATTAAATTCCGTACAACTGATCTGGATGCTAATATTTGGTACTATCTTTCAATTAGCTCACTGTGCAAGTTCTGTAAAATTCTTGGAAGTTCTGACCATCGTTTGCAATTAGATTTTGCCAAACTATATATCAACTACCTCGTAACGCTGAGTATGTAGTTAATTCTGACAGGGTTTTCTTTTCATAGCGCTCAATATTTATATACACAGTATTTAGAAGCTTTATTTTGGTTATGCATAGAAATTGTAATGATAATCTAAATCTGTAGACGTATGTTCAAACTTTTTAGTGCAATGTTTCTTTTGTTTATCATATTAACAAAATTATTGTTTTATAGTTTATTACTCATCTAGTTAACATTTTGTCTTAATACATTTAATTTTTCATCATTTTTCTTTTAAAGGCTGTCTTCCCTATTGGGGCCCTTGTGCTTGCAACATTGTACTGTTATAACTGTGTTCGAAAATTGGCTTTATATGTACACACACACACACACACACACACACATATATATATATATATATATATATATATATATATATATATATATATATATATATATATATAATATATCATCATCATCTCCTACGCCTATTAACACAAAGGGTCTCAGTTAGATTTCGGCAGTCGTCTCTATCTTGGGCTTTTAAATCAATACATCTCCATTCATCATCTCCTACTTTACGCTTCATAGTCCTAGGCCATGTAGGCCTGTGTCTTCTAACTCTTCTAGTGCCTTGTGGATTTCAATTGAAAGTTTGGTGACCCAATCTCTCTTGGGGAGTGCGAAGAACATGCCCAAACCATCTCCATTTACCCCTCACCATAATCTCATCCACATATGGCCCTTGAGTAATCTTTCTTATAGTTTCATTTCTAATCTTGTCTTGCCATTTAACTCCCAATATTCTTCTGAGGGCTTTGATCTCAAATCTATGAAATCTGTTGGATAGTATTTCATCGTTATACCACGACTCATGCCCATACAGTAACACCCTTCTCACTAGACTGATATTTTACCTGGTTTTAATGTGTAACTTCAGTCGATTTGATTTCCAAATTTTACTCAACTTAGCCATTCATGACGAGTACTGTATAAACAACTCCCTTGGAGTACTCTAATGTTAACTGGAAATTCTTTTAATAGGGTTCCACTAACATTAACTTTGCACTTGTTCTACTCATGAACAGATGACCAAATTTACATATTAAGAGGAACTCCATAATAACGCAGGACTCTACACATAATTGGCCGGTGTACACTATCAGAGGCTTTTTCATTGTTCACAAATGTCATAAAACGTGGATTTCTATATTTTACACATTACTGTACCACATGTCTTGAATTATATACAACAACAAATGCAGCCGCTTTTACTCCACTAAAGGACTAAGGCTTCATATGTCTGGGATTTTGCCAGTTAACATCAAAATGCTGGCCAGTACGGATTGGTGACAGTGGGAGACTGTTGTCTGGTCGGTCACAACAAACCAGTCTAGTACGGGTATCCCTGACTAGTACAGCTTGCTGATCATGGCGATAAACAAACCCTTTCTCAAGTCAAGGTATCTCCACGCAGAAAGTATACACACATATGTATAGATAGATAGCTACAGTAGATAGATTGATAGCTAGGTGAATAGATAGATGATATGTGTTCCTGTTTGCAGATTGATGTTTGTATGTACATATTTTTTATAGAAATACATTTATTATGCATATTTATGTAATTATACATACATATATATATATATATATATATATATATATATATATATATATGTGTGTGTGTGTGTGTATATATATATATATATATATATATATATATATATATATATATATATATATATATATATATATATATATATATCAAAAATGTGATAGGAGCATGCATCTGTATATATATATACATATATATATATATATATATATATATATATATATATATATATATATATATATATATATATATATATATATATATACACACACACACGCGCGCGCGCACACATAAATGTGACAGGACCGCGCATCTCACCTTGATCATGACATCATACTAAATATACTCCTCATCAGGCTTATTTTCGTGTTGAGAGGGAAAGAAGACAGTAGTAAGTGGCCTCTGGAGCTAAATTCCTTGAGATTAAGTCATTTACACTTGACTTCAATCCTTTTATACAAAGATGCTTAAGCTTGGCAGCGGTCCCAATATTGTTTACCTAAAGTCACCTGATAGCAGAGTACTTTATTTAAGTGTTATATTGTTCCGCGTTGCAGCTCACTTTTCGCCTTGACATTAAGGGAAAGTTATGTCATTTTCATCAGGACAAGAGGGAGGCGTCTTTAGGTTTTTAAATTGTTCGTTTTTTATAGATTTATTTGATGTATTATCTGTTTTATCTCACGAGTCAACATCTTACTGAACTTAGAATTAAACACGAATTTTAGGTACAGTATGTCCTATATTTATTTTCATGGCATTTATTTATATCATGAAGAAAATAATTGGTGTGATATTTACAAGAAGAATAGTACTTTTGATAAAGCGACTTAGCTTATTTACTAAGTTCTGCACACGCAAAAAGATTTTGGTTTTTATGAAGAGTAAAGTTAGAAATATATTTTTTGAATCGGCAGAATGATATTCGGGTAATGAACTCCTGCTGTAGAAAAGGCTAATATTGTTCTTGGCTACAGATACCCTATTAAAACAATCTCTCTCTCTCTCTCTCTCTCTCTCTCTCTCTCTCTCTCTCTCTCTCTCTCTCTCTCTCTCTCTCTCTCTCTCTCACCTCGTATGACAAATTGGAGGAATGATATAGGCTAGTTGTTTACCCTAGTATGCCTCAGAAGACCCATGTCCTGCTATATTTATTAGAGTGTTACAGGCTACAATTATGGATACAGAGATGAGAGAGAGAGAGAGAGAGAGAGAGAGAGAGAGAGAGAGAGAGAGAGAGAGAGAGAGAGAGAGAATTTACAAGGGTGATTTTTGGTCAGTCAACATGTAAACTTGTCATATATATGAACTTCCCTGCATGCCCCCTTACTTTACGGAAGTATATGCTGCAATGGTATATGAACATGACGTATGTAGGCACTTATGAAAATAGTAATGTTATATTTGAACTTCAAATAAAAAAGTAGATCACGTGGATAGACTACGTTACTATCATAGCAGTGGACACACACATACATATATATATATATATATATATATATATATATATATATATATATATATATGTGTGTGTGTGTGTGTGTGTGTGTGTGTGTGTGTGTGTGTGTCTGTGTCTGTGTATGTATCTGTTCGTGTATATAGGAACAGTTCCTTATTTTAAATTCCCATTGCGGTAAAGTTCTTATAATTTTACTTATACATTCATAATGTATTGAAATGATATTTAAGGTTATCGGTGATTTTTTCTTATTTTTTACCTGTGGAAAATATCAAGAGCTATTAATAGGTAGGTGATTCGTATAAAGGAGAGGCCAGCTTTATTTTATTGTTGGGCTACTTTCAAGTGTATGAGACTAGAAAGCGTTGGCCTTAAAAGGGTGGCTTCGAAAGTGTTAAAGTATTGATTTGCCTCCAAAGCATTAAATCAGCTGCTTCTCATACAATAGCAAAATGTGAGATTACTTTCAATGCATGAAAGTATCAATACAATTTTAAGGCAAAAACGTACAATTTAATTTTGAGTTTGCTTTCAAGACCTGAAAATATGAAATGCGGAAATATAAAATGTCATCCAAGAATTAAAAGTAGGAATAGGCCGTTAGGGCATACAAGAATGGTATAAACTTATTCTCTTGTTGAGAAAGTGGGAATTATATCAATTATCAATAAAACTATTAACTGGTAACCTAAAATAAGAGAAAAGACTGAGATATAACTTCAATGAAAGACTGAATATCATTGTAAGAATTGTAATTCATGATTTACGTAAAGAAGATGTGTTAATTCGAAGCTGTTCAATCAAAGCATTATACACCCATATCTTTATATCAAGTAATAAGAAGTCTAATTTTAGCTTTGTAATTTCTTCAGGTATAAAAGTCTTGTGTTGCTGTTTGGGCTTTGTAATTTGTCGTCGTATGTATAAAAAAAGAAGAAGGAAAGATTAATGGAAATTGAAGGCAATAAAAGTGACGTATTTCAAACAGCCACCAGCCATTTCCTTGCTCCTCTTCCTCGTCGTCTCTCCGCTTGATGAAAATGACGAAGCTATAGATCGGGAACTGACGTTGCTCGGATTTCATTTAATCCGATTTGTCGTCGGGAGATGAAATGTCCCGAAAATGAATTTTATATCGAGATTCTCGTTTGCGCGATAAAATGTCGCCATTCAATTACGGGGTTATAAGCGAGCCTGCAAATATTCCGGCTTGGGAGGCTCCGAAGAAAGAAGCGCTTAATGAAAGTCTCGTGGTATTTAATAGTTGCCTAGACTTCAAACGGCTAATCAAAAGCGCTTTATTTGAAGGAAACTTACACACACAACATCAGCTAAAGCTGGTGATGAACGGACCGATGTGTCTCCTTCAAAGCGACGTCCGTGATTGGTTGAGTGTTTGGTTTTCATCCCTCCATGAATACGTGATTACCACTATTTCGTATTCCTTTGGAGTTGTCGGCAGGAGAGAGAGAGAGAGACTCTCCGCCGGGTCTTTGGCTTCCATGCCCCGACTGTGCTTCTGCTGATATTGTGATGCTGTCTCCGCTGATTCTGCTGACTGCTGCAGCTGCTTCTGCTTTCGCACGTGCTGTAAAGGCACTCATTTAACCTAGGTTTTTATTTCTTCTTCGCCTTCCTCTCTCTTCTTAATCTTTTGCTCCTCCCGGAAGAATTTCATATAAATGTTTTTTTTATGTATTTCGTACATTACTTAAAAAAAATATTTTATCGATGTTCTAAAGGTTCATTTTGATAGATTACATGCTTTTAGTTAAGTTGATGTTTAAAGATTGGTCAGTCGAAAGGTATAGTTCAGTTATTCATTTATTTGTCCATGTTTTTTTTTTTTTTTTTTTTTTTTTTTTTATCATATCATATGTCGGCTAGTGAAAACTATTAGGATGGAGTTACATGCACGATAATTTTAATTCTATGAATATCAAGCTATAGAAGCTGATGGCGGTCGATCCTTTTTTACCAATAATGTATTCATATACATCTATTTACAAACAATGTTTATAGTATCGTCTGCAAAATCTGCATGTGACGTTGTCACCACAAGAAGGGTAACTAAAGCTTAATCATTTACTACAGTAAATTGGTAGGATTTTATATCTTTCGCGTTAGACCCTCCCTCTTTCTCTCTCTTCCTGTTTATTTCAGTCACGCTCAAAATTCATCCGAGTCACGTAAATTACGAAAAATCTATTGTTAATGAATATTTTTGTTGTTTTCGCCTCTTGTAAAACGTAAACAACCTTGGGAGTTGAGCAATTAGGTGTTGATCACAGATCGATTTATGGCGAATTCCAGGTAAAATATGCATCAGAAGAACGATCTTTTGCGATTATATTCTGAATTGTGATGAACCATTTGTATGCAATTAATTAGACTTTAAATTCAGTCTAAGCATACTTTAACACCTCTTTGACAGCATTTAAGTACTGCTAAAGTGTTCTTGAATGTACCGTGGTTTTGCGGACTTACAACTAAGCCTTACAAGCATTGACTCGGTGGGTAAGTATTAATCTCCACATCCTCTTCCACAGTCCTCAATGTTTTTTCTTCTCTAAATAAGTTGTTTGATTGCTATTTGAGTCTGATTCAAGTACTGCATCTTTTCTTATAAACCAATTTTTTTTTATGTTGCAATGTTGATCATTCATTTTGCATCATGTGGAAAATTATACTGAATGAGTGCATTTACTGTATAAGTTTAGTCATGGGTTTTCCTCCTGCACCAACACTTTCATGTTGATATAGGGAACGCATCACATTCATATGTTGATATATATATATAGATATGTATATATATATATATATATATATATATATATATATATATATATATATATATACATATATATATATGTGTGTGTGTGTGTGTGTTCTACAATGATATTATTATTATTATTATTATTATTATTATTATTATTATTATTATTATTATATGCTAAGCTACAACCCTAGTTGAAAAAGAAGGATGCTGTAGGCAGGAGGGCTCCAACAAGAAAAATAACCCAGTGAGGAAAGGAAATAAACAAACTACAAAAGAAGTAATTAACAATCAAAATAAAATATTCTAAGAACAGCAACAGTATTAAAATATATCTTTCACATATAAACTATAAAAACTTGAAGAAAAAAAAAAAAAAAAAAGCGGAAGAGAAATAAGATAGAATAGTGTGCCGAAGTGTACCCTTAAGCCAGAGAACTCTACCCTAAGCCACTGTAAGACCATGGTACAAAGGCTATGGTACTAGCCAAGACTAGAAAACAATGGTTCGATTTTGGTGCATCCTTCTCTTAGAAGAGCTGCTTACCATAGCTAAAGAGTCTCTTCTATTTCAAAACAAATGAGAAAAAATAAGACTACGATGTCATGGAGTTTGGAATTTTGTTTTTGGGGGAATTGAATGGTATAAAGCTGGTAAAGGGTAACGCTGGTAATTGCAAGGAAATCGTTGGTATGGATAAAAGAGAATATATATATATATATATATATATATATATATATATATATATATATATATATATATATATATATATATATATATATATATATATATATATATATATATATACGTGTGTGTGTGTGCATATGGAATTGAATTAACTAAATCAAGTATGTATGTGACCCAGGAATGGGAAAGAAAATTGAAATAGAAGGGTTTTCAGGAGTGCCACTCTGTACTTTGCTGGAACTGGAGAATGATAAAAGGGAGGTGGGTTGCGGTTCGTGATTCAAGTACAAGGTATATGACAGAAAATGAAATTACGATGCTGTTAAATATGGAATTCCTGGAGACATTAAGATTATGGAGTGTTGATGGACTGTATTGGAAACACCTTGATTGATAATTTTCGGACATAAACATAATTTCCAATGCTGAGGTGGATTATGGCGATATCACTTCTTGAAAGATTGCAAAATGATGAAGTAAGGAGAATGGCAAGGCTATTAAAGATTACAGAGGTGATAAGAGTGTCACTACTGAGATGGTGTGGATACGTATTGCGGATGGATGGTGGGGAGGGAATGAAGAGGATTTGGGAGGAACCTGTTATGAGGAAAAGATCAAGAGGGAGGCAGAGAATTAGATGGCGAGATAAGATGAAGGATGATATAGAGAGAAGAGGTTCGGCGGAAGAGGATATCTTTTTATAGAAGGCATTGGAAAGAACGCATCTGGCAATCGTCCCCTTAATGTAGGGATAACGGTGGGGAAGAAGAAGACATAATTTCCAACGAAGAATATTAATTGGTCTTTTTATGAAACAAAAAGGGTGAGATAGTGAATTTGTTAGACTGTAAGTTTATGCATGGAAATTGGAAGACAAATGTATAGTACATAATGGCGAAAAGACTTGATCAGAGGCATATCTAGAAATTATTTAGTTAAAGGGAATATTAACATAGCTATACTAGGCATAAATATTTAAGAGGAAACACTATTAAAAGGGCTAAAAGACATGTGATTTTAGTAATGCGATGAGAAGAACTGATAAAAAATAGAAGTAACGGAACTGGAGATTAAGAAATATTCCATGTATGGGACAGTGCCACAAGAGAGAGTGTTTGTGGGGAAAGGAGAGTACAAAGTGGAAATAGTAGAGAAAGTGCTGTGATGAAAGAACAAAAGCTTCAGTGAAGGAAAAAGAAGAGATGATTTGGACATAGTTGCATGACAAAATAGAATAATATCGTTAACAAGTATGCAAGGCGTACAGGGAAGTCAAGTGGATTCTCTCTCTCTCTCTCTCTCTCTCTCTCTCTCTCTCTCTCTCTCTCTCTCTCTCTCTCTCTCTCTCTCTCTCTCTCTCTCATATATATATATATATATATATATATATATATATATATTATATATATATATATATATATATATATATATATATATGCATATATTAACTGGAAAATAATTAGGCATCTTATCGTAGCCGAATGGGCTAAGTGGTACAATTTTCTTACAGTTATGCTTGAGCTCGAGTCACGCAATAAAACAGTTTTTTTTCATTTATTACTTAACCAGATACAAGGGTTGTTATCATAAGCATATCCAAAAAGTCTGAAGAAATTAAGTTAGAGCTAATTGTGGCGAAGACAAATAGGCATATATGGTGGATGTGAGAAGTATATATCAATTGACATGATGGTAAGTCTATTCCAGTTCAAAAAAGTGTATCTAAATTTGACAGATTTAGTCCCTTATAAGCTAAAATAGATTTAAATCCTTCCTCAACTATTCGGGGCACCTTACTCTAACTATTATACTATACGCGTATTGAAATTTCACCATGGAAGAATTTCTTGAATATTCCCAATCTGGATACAAATCTTGAATCCAGATAGGGAATAAATTCAATATATACTGCTCACTTCCACCATATATATGCGTATTTTTCTTCGCCACAATGACCTCCAAACTTCCCAATTTTCTCATACTTTTTATATATGCTTTTACGCGTTTTCAAAAGTGTGAAAATCAATGCACACAATAAGGCTATTGCAGGTATTACAAATAAATATTTATCTGGAGAAAAGTAGTGGTAGATTATATGACATTCCAGGTCTCAACTCAAGTCCATATCTTTCTTATGATTGTTTTGTATAAAGGTGTTTCATTGCAAGCAGTTCCATATTTCCTTTCGTTGTGCTTTCTGTTTAAATTTGATGTCTCTGACAACTAACTGGCAATTCTTCTTTACAAAAGCAGTTCTATATATTACGTCGCTGCCTGCTCATCATTAAGATGTGATGTATTTAATTTGAAACTTTTCTTCAGATTACATCCAAGAATACTTAATGCATAACCTTGTGTATGAAAAGTAATCTTTCAATGACGAAGTTATTGGCCGAACAAAAATATATTAAACGATCTTCACCTCTCATTTTCTACTTACTGATTTTTTCATTACACCTGTGCATATTTTTTCTTCTCCTTCCCGTTGTTCTTTTCATATATTACAAAGTATAGGGATGCAAATCTCAATCCCGGCTCTATTGTTATTTTCTCTCTAAGAAATCCCATCGGAGGGAAATATTGATTGCCAATAGCATGATGAGAGTTGCCCTTTGATATTCAAGATGTTTTTCCTTCCGCCATGGGATCCACAACTCATAACTATAGTCAATTCTTTATAGTGAGGCATATTTGCACGGACTCGCAATGGTGCCCCTTTCGCTCGGAAAAGTTTCCTGATCGCTGATTGATTGGACAAGATAATTTTAACCAATCAGATATCAGGAAACTTTTCCGAGCTAAAAGGGCACCGCTGCGAGTCTGTGCAAATGCGCCTCATTAAAAGAATTGACTATAGTACCTTCTCTGCTTGAAATAAAAGAGGTTTCCAAAGCCAAAAGTGCATCCTTGAACAGAAGCGTTTAGGTTTTACTGCTTACTACCACTGCAGTAGCAGTCCTCAGTAAATGCAAGACTGGACTAGCGTGTGTGATTGCCATTTGTCTCAAGAGGGAGAGGCTCATCTGCCACTGTAATGGGTTCCCCTAAGGGGTTCACTCACCATAGAATAGGAGTGCCATTCCTTGGGGCATGATACATTAGAACTCAAAGCCACTGACACATTCTGTGGCACCAATGTCCAGGTCTTGCAGCTTACTACTGCTTCGCGGTAGCCATCACAGACACACTCACACTCATACATATGTATATATATATATATATATATATATATATATATATATATATATATATATATAATATATATTATATATATATATATATATATAAGTGTGTGTGTGTTCTTTTAGGGCAGCTTCTCTATGGTGAAATTTTCATTTAAGGCAATTGCCTTAGTGGCATTGAGGTGTTTCCTATAGGAATCCTCGCATTTAAGCAGTTTTTTCTTATTCTCTGACATGAGCCTTTAGTCTTAAAGAAACATCAATTATTCATTTTTATTTGTTTTTTCACTACAGCATCGTTTCGGCAGTACTGTGTTTTTATCAAGTGATTACAAGTTCACGTTAGTTTTAAATCCCATTTATATCTTACCTAAAATTACCATTAATTAATTCTTAAATACCATGATTCCTAGAGGAAACACGTTGACGCCACTAAGGCAATTGCCTTTAATGAAATTTTTTTGATTAGGTATATATATACATATATATAAACGTATGTATATCTTTATATATATATATATATATATATATATATATATATATATATATATATATATATATATATATATGTGTGTGTGTGTGTGTGTGTGTGTGTGCGACTGTCTGTCTGTGTATGTATGTATATTTATTTAGCATGTAATTAAAAGTTTCAAAATATACGCATCCTGATGTGCATGAGTTTTGATAGTACTAAAATAAAAACTGATTACTCTCTTGATTCGACATATTATATAATTCATTGCTTAAGTATGTTGAATTTATAGCAAATGCCCTACTGCGGCAACGTTGGATATTATTAAAGTTTTAGAATTAATATGAAAATCTCACATAAAATAACTTATATTTCCTTTTTATCTATTACAATTCTAATAAATGATAAATAATTGTTGAATTATGATCTCGTTTATAAATTTGGTTTTAGGTCTACTGTTGATTTTTTCAGAAAATTATAATGATGAAGTTAACTCATACTTATAAATAAGTAAATTAGTTCATTTCTTAACTCTCTTGAATTTTTCTTTAGACGAACTGAGCATGTAAGATCGTTTAGTAACTCGTAACTTTCTTCCAACAAAATTTTGCTCTAGTCATTACATTGCAAGATTTTTAGTTTTATCGTTAATTAATTAATATATCTATTCGTATGAACTTTGTAGGCCATGCATTATTTTAGTCTCTTGGCTTTCATTAAAACACTCAATATGTATAATCTCTTTTTTGCGGTTCTTGTGTATACATAACACCACTTCATAAAAATTTGTTAAAGCATTTTCTTATTCTTTTTCTGACGTTAGTGGCCTATCTTCAATAAAGTAGGATGTCATGTTTTGTTTAATGAAAATATATCAACATTTATTTCTTAAATAGAATGAGATAAGGTAATGAGAAACACTAATGATATATGTTAAGAATGGGAGTAAAGCAAACGCCCCCCTCCACGATAAATTAAGCAGAGCGTTGCTCATCGTTCCCGCCCAGAATGTTAGTTTGTAGAGGAAATCCCGGCCTGGACTCGGAAGTGAATTGCCCAGAAAACGCCGCTCGGTCTGCTGGTTACTTGCTTGGAATGCGATCATCGGCCCTGGGCCTCTTCTAAGAGGCTGGATGTGATTATTCATGGTGATGTTTTCAAGGAGCACCGGTCGCTTTTGGACTTCCAGGAGCGTCTTTGAGGAATGCCAAACACTCGAGGCCACAGCACTCGGCTAGGCCAGCGGCGTATGTCTGGAAGAGCATTCGCGTCGGGATTATAATCTGGACGAGTTCGAGAACGCTGGAATCCAGACATTTCTCACGTCTGGCGAATTGGAGGCAAATCCACTGGTCTGCATAATGGAAATCTACCAGATAATTAAGCGTTGACATCCTCATTTATAATGTTGCTAAAAAATCTCTGCTATGTCCCTTGTTATGTTATTTTCAGTCGTGTTTTTCTTATAGAATATTTAAGGACTTTAATTGATTTTTACTCTTTTATCCAAAATCAATTCATATTGATAAAAAAATTTTCTAAATCATTTGATTTTGATACCAGTTTTCTTGAATATTTTGTTTTTATCACCATTTTCCGCGACCATTTCATTTTGACCATATTTTTTCCAAGATAATATGATTTTTTAAAGATATTTATTACGCTATCTTGGATGTCTTTCAATATAGTTCTTATAGTTACCATGCAATCTAAGGTTTTTTTTTTTTTTTTTTTTTTTTTTTTTTTTTTTTTTTACCCTTGAAATTCTCATGTTTACATCAACCAGAAACATTAGATGACATCCTGCAAATGATTTTTATGCTTCGTATATATCTGAAGAGATTTCGTTCTCACCTTGCATCAAAGCTATTGAAACGCTAGTCTGCTTTCGCCTCCGCTGCTGCGTTTGGGAATAGCAATGGACAAAAGCACGCGATGTCCCAAATCCTTTTGAATCACCATGGTGGTCTTATTTTATTGTCGGTCGGCGCTTAGTGATTGGGCGAAGCAAGTGTGCCTTTTCAAGATTTGTTATGACGCCCCTTTCTCTCTCTCCCTCTCTCTCCCTCTCCCCCCTCTCTCTCTCTCTCTCTCAGTTCTCTGGGATCTGAAATTGAAGTTGAGATTGTTGTTGATTGTAGAAAGCGATTGGGGTCGGTTGTGACACGCGGCGATTTACGAAGGTGTTGCATTCTAGCGCCGAGATTACTAAGGGAATTGTTGTTGATTGTAGGAGAGATTCGGCCGGTTAGTTATGGTTACGGTTGGCCATTTGGATGATGTTGATTTTCCTGCTTTTTTTAACTTTATGGGGATTTTCCAAGTAGATTTCTCTCACTTTAATAGTGACATTCTTGATCTCTTGATATTTCCTCTTTCGATTTCTTTATGGCCATATCATGTAGATTTCACTCTCTTTAAAGTACTGATAACGAAATTCCTATTCGGGATGATTCTACTCTTCTCGCTGAAATGTCTATGAGTTATTGGTCGTTGAATAGTTTTGATTATCTAGCCTGCTCTAATGTCATCCTTTATTTTCAACTTAAGTTTTAAGTAGATTTTTTTGTGAAGGCTGTTAAATTTCCATTTGAAGATCAGGTATAGTATATCTTCCTTGGCTTTTTGAGTTTCCCTCTATTTTTATTTAATGGGACGCGTGCGATTATGATCTTGAGTAAGTGCTTTTCCACCAAGTAAGTAAATAAGAAGGAAGTTGAAGAGAGGTAAAGAGAGAGATAGAGAAGAGTGACCAGGGGAGAGAAATGCATGAAATTGTTACTCTTTTAGCTTCACCAATAAACTAAGCACAGCTAGTTTGTGGATCAGAAGGTTAAGGGTGATGTGCAAGAGACGCGTGTGTGGTCGCTTGGCAGTTCTTCACTTGAAATATTTCGTTTCTTTTCGTATGAAAATATCACATGCTGAAGTCTCATGAAAGATCCTCTGTCTTTTCAGTTTTACGAAAATTGTTTACTGAATTTATCTTGCGCACGTGTCATGCACCATTATTATGTATATGTATATATATATATATATATATATATATATATATATATATGTGTGTGTGTATATATATATATATATATATATATATATATGTATATACAAATACATAGACATAAATATACATATATATGATACATATAAAGATGCTCTCTCTCTCTATCTCTCTCTCTCTCTCTCTCTCTCTCTCTCTCTCTCTCTCTCTCTCTCCTCTCTCTCTCTCTCTCTCTCTCCCTCTCTCTCTCTGTATATATATATACATATATATATATATATATATATATATATATATATATATATAATATATATATATATATATATATATATATATATATTATAAACCTCATCCATTGACACGAGCTGAAAGAACGAAAGAATAACACCCTTAAAACTCACTCCTTCATAAGAGAAATAATTTATGGAAAGTATACATGTTTATATTTGTGTGTTTGTATCCGAATGTTGTTGTGCATAAAAGTATCTGTGCATATTCATACACATTGGTATATAAATATTGTATATATTTTTTTTATTTGACTGAATTACCTATAATTTTTGTTATGTTTCGTTGGTTCTTGTTTCCAATTTTTAAATACAAATTGGTTCATGATTAATTAATTTGTTTCAGTTAATCTTATTTGTTTGATTTAGTTAATAACAAGAAAAGCACATTTTATAGAACAACATATTAAAGAATATTTCCGCTGATTAATATATTTTTCTTGAAAAATATTTTTTTTCGTTCGCATGTCAAGTAACTTTACTGTTATTACAATCTTCTTATTGTTATTTTTGCTATTTTTATGAGTATTAATATTTATTAGTATCATTGTTTGAAATTATTGATACAAAAATGCTGATAATTTTCTTAAGGTTATCATAATATGCAAAATGTAATTCATATTCACAATTCTTACACGTCGAAATAACTGGTTGTGAATACTTTTGATGAATATCCCTCAAAAGATCAAATTAGAATGATAATATTTAGTTAATTATGTTAAGTGCTATTGATATCAAAACACCACATTCCATGTTAAACGTTAGCCATAAGTCCACCACTTCATTACCTTCGCCAACTTCGTTGCGAAGGTTGTTTTGATTGGCGTGCTTGCGTTTATGTTTGTATGAATGTATGTGTGTTTGTAATTTGCATAACTCAAAAACCAATTGACCGAATCTCTTTAAATTTGGTGGGATGATTGGCCATAGTCCAAGACAATATGATAAGATTTTTGGAGTTATTGGGTCAAAAGTCAAGGTCAAGGTTATGGAGAGGTAAAAACGGTCTTTTTGCTATATCGTTGTCAATTTTTCTCCGATTTGCATGAAATTAGTCCCAAAAATGTGCATAATTCAATCGTATACCTTGTGATGTGGCGTTGGCGAGGGTATGCGCTCTACCGAGTGCCCATTCTAGTTAATTATGTAATGATTAACATATCGCGCAAGTTATCAGTTAATGTTATTTTTGTTTTTAGTTAACTTCAAGTTTGGCAACAGCTTTTTGGCTATCGAGAGATTTATGCATAATTTATCAGAACATTTCGTATCAATAATTTTGATGCATTAGTTTGATCGTTTTTGGTTTTTGACGAAAAAGAAATTATCTTAAAGTTCCGAAAAGGACATTGGTTAAATTTTTCAGTTTTTGCTAATTAAATTTGGCGCGCCATTCGAATACTCGGTTTTCTCGAAAGAAAGAAGGAAAACGGCGGATGGAAAGACAAAAGTGGAAAAGAAACTTCGTTTTAAATTACTATAAAGCAAATTGTTATTTTAAAGGAATAGTAGACTAGCAATTTCCTGGTATATCGACGAATTCCTTTTAGTATATATCGTAGCTAACTCCACTTCTTTTGTTCCGAGGTCCCTATTTTATATTCTAGTCTTGTGTGGGTTTTTTTATATAATTTTTAGCGAAGTCTCTGTGACGTTCCGAAAACGCCGTAGAAAAATTCATTTCAAATGCAAAATATATAATGGGAGGCTTTTTCATGACGGATGAGCATCCCTGCTAAAAATGATCCAAAATTGTTTGAAGAGTCAAACGCGCGTCCCGGCACAAAGGGTTAAAAACATTCCGGCATAAATGCACTAATTTAACAATCCCATTACATTTATTATGTGTTTTTACCCGAATTATCATACACAATATGGCCCCCCAACATAATTGCCGCGATGACATTTTTGACCCTGCTTTTCAGCAGGAGCCTCCCCCAAAAAAACACAAGCACCAATTTACATGTAAATAGGCCAGAATGAAAATCAGCAAAATGGCCCGGGATATTCGCAAGAAAAAGTCTTTTCACTCTCAGGGACGTATGATAATTTCTCAAATTCTTTGCATGGAGACCACGCTCAACAAAATGTATAATCTAACAACTTACGCGTCAGTGGCGAATTGAAATTGGGGAAATCGAGCTATGAAAATGAATCCAAGAGAGAGAGAGAGAGAGAGAGAGAGAGAGAGAGAGAGAGAGTTGGAATTAGATGAGAGCTGCCTGGAGACGGTTCTGTGACATAATACAAACAGACAAAGAAATTAATACACAATGATTTAAATGATGTCAAGCATTATACATATGAATTGATTTAATAATATATTAAGCAGAGAGAGAGAGAGAGAGAGAGAGAGAGAGAGAGAGAGAGAGAGAGAGAGAGAAAAAAATTCATCATAGGCGATCTTTTGCTACTGGGAAAAAAACAAAAACAAAAGTATCAGGGTTAATTTGCACGAGCGATAAATTCAATTGTTTGATTATGTTAATGCACAAAAGAGGGCTAATGGTTTGACTGCGATAAACAGTAGAGGATTGTTTTATTTGTATATCTGTTTTTTAATAGAAATCCTTGGTAAGAAAATGGAAAAATCAGATATCTCTCTCTCTCTCTCTCTCTCTCTCTCTCTCTCTCTCTCTCTCTCTCTCTCTTTTTCAATGCAAATCTGTCCATCAAGTAAAGAGTTTATATATCTTTTATGATACTTATAACCTACAATTATTGGGTAACATAGTTCATTGGAGTTACGACCTCCTTCATACCGGCTTTCATTCAATTTTCTAAAGGGTGAATGATAGTATACAAATGGCAGACCGTCGGGCTCACAGTGTTGAACACATACAAGAGTTTGGTTGCGTGCAGGCGCAAGTCCATCATTACTTGAAGTAAGGAAGCATACTTACAATAATCTATTTATATTTATGGTATTATTTATTTTCATAAAACGAAATATTTCTGCAACTCTGATGTGCCTAAAATAAAAAAGAAGAAACGGGAGTGGATTACAGCATTGATGTGTGAAATTCCGCAAAAATATATTAGTTAAAGTTGCAATTTCGTTTTCCTTAATTGTAGTAATCAGGAGAATTAAAATAAGGACTGGAATGCGTTTTGTATAAAGTAGGGTATTGTAAGTGAAGAAGAATGGGATTATTGAAATTCCTTTTGTTATTTTATGTTTATTTGTATTCCTTTAATCATTTATTTATATATTTAATCAGGATTGTCTAATAAGCACAACATTAATGGTTGATTGCTTCTATTCCTTTTAGCATGGAAGTTTATCAGATTTCAATACATTTATTAACAATGTAAAGCATTCTCTCTCTCTCTCTCTCTCTCTCTCTCTCTCTCTCTCTCTCTCTCTCTCTCTCCAGAAAGGAATCATTTTTCAATATTCGGTTTTTGAAGTGGAGAACCTATATCAAAGTGTTGGGTGATACCTTTTAAGAATAAAGGGTATCATCGTAATTTCTATTGCAAACTTCATTATGGAAAATAGGTGAAACATCTTTTCATCTCTCCTTATTTGTTCCTTTTAGGAATAGCTTATACTCCATAAATTAACCGGACTTTCATTTCCATCTACGCCTATTGACGCAAAGTGCCTCTGTTAGATTTAGGCACTTGAAAAAGTCTCTTATATTTCATTCTTATTGGATTTACAAAAAGTAATCTAAAGACAGATACTAAAGATATATTCGTCCAATCCACTATGAGCCAATGAATAATATTGGGAAAATTTGTTAGGAATGTTGTCATGGACGCACTCGAAAATACATTCCTAACTAGAGGTGCGCTCAGTATAGCGCAGACCTCTGCCAGGGCTGCTTATTTCTCGACCTTTTGGACGTTTTTCTCGTCCATCACCTTGACTTTTGACCTTCCAAAATTGAATAATTTCCAGTTCTTTACAAAATAGTTAAAACCCCATGCAAGTCTCATTACTTACGATTAAAATTGTGTCCTTATAATTGATGACCGGAATTCGACCTTTACTTGACCCTGACCCTGATTCGACCTTGACATTCGACCTTAACATGTATTAATTAGTGTGGATTTTCATGCATTCAGATATGAACCAAGTTTCAAGTCTCTGTGACAACGATGTCCAAACTTATGGCTTGATTAGTGAATTGGACATTTTGCTTGACCGTGACTTTAACCTTTGACCTTGACCTTCCAAAATTTAATAACGTTCAGCTTTTTTACATAACAGTTAATCTCTGCTAGTTTCATTACGCTACAATTAAAACTGTGGCCAGGAAGCTGTTCACAAACAAACACACACAAACAAGGGGTAAAACGTGACCTCCTTCCAACTTCGTTGGTGGAGGTAATGATCTGCTTTCGTGAGCCAGTGAACAGACCTGCATTAGATCACTTTCTCGTAATGAATCTCGTCATTCTTTTTCTGGAAAGGTAATCAAAGATCATA
Organism: Palaemon carinicauda; assembly: GCF_036898095.1. NCBI lineage: Eukaryota > Metazoa > Arthropoda > Malacostraca > Decapoda > Palaemonidae > Palaemon > Palaemon carinicauda. The sequence goes on along the minus strand of NC_090755.1, from coordinate 2,889,102 downwards.
CGCGTGACCATACAAGTACGGTAGTAGTATGGTTTCATGGTAAGATTTGGCTACAAGGAATTCCTTTTAGGCTAATCCTGAAAAGAAATCGATATTGGATTTTCATAAAGGTCAGTTAGTGCACATTGCTGATTACGCTGGTCACATTCACCAGGACCTCTTATATTTATCATTAGTGCATAATTATAACCTCCTAGCTTTCTATTTCGTCATATGGGCTTTAATTAAAAGCCCGAATTCAAAATGGGAATAAATGATGCTTTCATTTTTCATGTGAGATTCGAACTCTTACACGCAAATAAAGAGTTGGGCTTGACGCTAAATTACTAATATATGAAGTTTGTCAAATTTTGGAGGTTCTTATTCTACCAAATCCCAATGACTTCAGATTATTTATATGATTTCCATTAAACACCATTATACAGTAGGTATTTGGTTTCATTGATAAATGCGATTGATGATATATATGACATTTTAAATTTTTTATTTTGCAGTCTTACATAAACAAATCTAGGGTAATTAGTCATAACACCGCAGGATGCGACAGTTTCTTTCCTATTAGGCAATAATGCTCTCTGTTGCTTAGGCTATGGCCCATAAGCCCCATTTCTTTCATATATTTTTTCATCAGACAGAGGAAGTTTCCCTCCCCTCTACCCTCCCTTCCTCTCCCCGTCTTTTTCCCTTCCTCAACATTTCCCCTTCCATATCACCTACCTCCATAATATCATTCCCCGTCCTTATGTCATTTACTTCATCCAGTCTCCCCACCCTTAGTCTCTCTCTCTCTCTCTCTCTCTCTCTCTCTCTCTCTCTCTCTCTCTTCATCATTACAGTTCACTGTATCCAGGGTCACCTCCGTAAGGCCGAAATCACCAGATATCAATAGTGATCCGTTGTGTTGCAACACGGCCATATTTGCATCAGTCCGTCTAACTTGTCCCTCTGTCTACCGGTTTCCCGTAAAGGTCACCAGATCCGTAAAGGGATAATAAAAGTTTGAAAAATATTGCCTATTATCGGTACCCAGTTCGGCGTCCCGGCCTCTGAGGATTTCGTCCCGTGACTCCGTTTATAGCGAAGTCTTTTACCGTCGTTTATCGATCGACTTATCCGGTTATTGATATACGGCAGGTCCGGTATGGTGTGAATATATAGAATAGACAGAAAGATCACCGAAAGTAATTACATTTCGGCGGGGAAGCGGACGGTTCGAGATAAAGAGAGCGAGTGTAACTCGATGATGGATGCTGCGATCCCATTCTGCTGATATCCTCCGCCACACACAAATATGGTCTGATATTACGCGGCATCAGAACATATCAAGTCATGTGCTGAACCCATGAAAAATGACGCTGCTAAGAAATAGATGTGACTCTTGGGCTTTCCTCAAAGATTTCTATTCGTTTGGGAGTTTTGGCGTTTCGGATTTTTGGTGGAGAAGACCTTCTTCTTCTTCTTGCCTTTTTCTTCTTCTTATTCTTTAGGTTTTTATATTTTCTTATTTGTCCTCTTTCTGGTTTTTTTTTCGTGCTTGTCTAAAATGATGGATGCGCCGTAGAGACAGGAATGATATCCTTTGAGGGATGATGGCCTAGTTTTTCTTAGGGAAATTAAAATAAAGAAAAGTAAAAAAATAGAAGAGGGAGATGGCCTAGTTTTTCAGAGGGGAAAATTGAACAGAGACGGAGTACGAAGAACAATCAGAGGAAAGTTGAGTTACATCTTTGAGGATTTTCGAAAAGCATATACATTTTAATTATCATCACCATATTTAATGCAGACTTATTTTTTTGTAATATATATTGATTTCAATATACCATACTGTAAAATTATCTAGAAAAGGCTATATAACCCATGTGGCCGTTGAAATAAGAAGCTTCATGTCCCTAATTATCTTTCATTTTGCTTGAATAACAAACAAATAGTTGTGGTTCTGTTTTATCTTTAGTGTCACTACTATATGTGCACTACTATAGGATTTGAAGGTGGATATGAGTTTTCAAGACTAAACTAATTAATTTAATATCGTTTTCCATTGTTTCCTTACACACGAACATGACCTCTGAAACACACACAACTATATTTACCCATATGTATATTTCTTTCTTTGCTATACGCATTTCGGCAGTATAACTTGAATTGACAAACCTTTGATGTTGTGATGTTTATGGATAAATTGCTAATCAAGCCTACGAAAAAAATAAAACAAACTTATTATTCAAGGATTTGAGAAAACATTCCGAGGAAAGTCCATAAAAAGTAATATTATATAGAAATCAAGACATTGGTAGAAAACTTTAGTCAGATAAAAGGTGACTTATGAAAATATAGCTAGTTATTTGTTATAGTACTAGAATGCTATATTTTTCGTAGATAAATATTAAGTGGAAAACTTACTGAGTGCTCTGCAAGAGAATGTTAGATGAAACGAGATTTCAGAGCTACGGTCCAGACTGGTGACCTTAAAGACATTCGATATATTTCAAGATGTGAAGATATAGTTATTATTCCGACTTCTTTTTCTTCTATTGATTACCCGGAACTTTTGTCCGGAGGGGGGCTTTTTGACAAAGTGGCATAGCCCCCAATTTTTTTCGGACACATTGTCCTCTTCCTCAATGAATAACAACAGAGTAGTATTTACAGAATACAGGTTAATATGATTGGTTTAGAATTGACCGAGAACGTGTATGCAGCTGTGTAATAGACAAAAGTGCTCAAGGTCAAGTTCATTATTTAATAAAAAAAAATCAATTAGATGGCATGCGACAAAACCTAACTATTACCTTCAAAAAGGATTTATTTTTTAGATCACGTAAAGGCCATGGCTTGATTTATCAAACATAGATACACTTGTTATCATTTGAGGTAAACCAAATCTTTGAGTTTTAATAGTATAGAAAAATTAGTGTTGAAGCTGATAAGTATTTGGATGTACAAACAGAATAAACCTATGGAATTTGATCTAATATCACTCGGAGATCAGTGGTCACATCCAACAGTGTTAAATTGTATCTCTTACTTTTCCGTTTCCTCTCACTTGAAAACAGTTATGACCAACCAAAATAAGTATAAGAAAAAGTTAAAAACTAAATGTGTATGCACTTGAAATATGTAAGCAGTGGAATTAATGTTCCGCACAATACAGGTAGCAGTAGTTGAAATGTCCAACTGTAGCTTTAAGTTTTTGTCTCATGTCCCTTAATTAGTTAATCTGGGACTGATTCATAACTGCTTCTTAGCTGAATAGGCACTATTTAGGGATTAAAATTGAGGCAATTCATGCTCTGGAGGATTTTGTGCTTACATGGAGCGATAGTTTTAATAGTTTAATTGCAATGACTAAGGAAAACTATGCTTTATCTGTGACCAAATCAAGAACAGTTGAAAGCTGTCAGATACAATTACAAAAATAACGATTTCTTCACTCTTGATTTCCTCAACTGTGTTTGGGATTGAAGTTTGTTGAGAGCCCTAGGTTTCAAAAATGAAAAAAAAAAAAAAACATTAAAAAGTAAAAGTATCTAAGTTATTTCAAATTTAAGATTGAATATAAGAGTAAAATGTAAAGTCAGATGATGCGATTGCAGTACAAAGACCTTTTGGAAAGAACAATTTACGGCAATATTAATTACTTGCGATTTACGAGCACATATCCATGCTCCATAATACAGAAATTAAATGTTCCAAGGACAGGAAGTGAACCATTTAGGAAAGGGAGCATTGTAAAAGCTGCAGGGAGGGTGGCATAAACAGAGAACTTGGACAAGTAAAAAAAAAAAAAATTGAACATCAAAATAGATTTTTCAGTATCAGTATCTTGCATCAGCTACAAATTAGTACATACTCTTTCCTAGAGAGATTTTGATTCACTGAAAGTGCTTGGGAAACATTTTTTTTTCTTTTTAAGAAGCAGGGAGTGTTTCGTAAAGTAAAAAAAAAAAAAACATGGTAAGTCAACTTTAACACATAAGTAGAAAGCTAGAATCATTCATAGAGATGTCTGTCTGGGAGGATGCAAAACAACATGTACCGTACTGTTTTCACCAGCAAAGAAACTACATTGTTATCATCAAATCTCTTTTATGCAACTGTTTTTCACATGAAAAAAAAAAAACTTAGGCAATCACAACTCCTAGGAAAATCAGTCTGGATTCCGAGGTTATGGACATTTTTGGGCAAAAGTGGGAGCAAAAACTAACTCTAGAGTAAATGGGCTTACGAAGAAAAAAAAGTGTTGAGTTAGGAAGATTTGAGGTAGGTAAACAGATTCTCCAGTTTACCAGAGCGCTTTAATATTCCCTGTTGACAATTTCACTAGGCGTATATGTTGCCATTAGGCTGCATTGAGGAAATTTCTTTCTATGAAACTTAGAAATATGTACAATTAAACTTCATACAGTACAGAGATTGTTTTTATTTTCGAATTAATACACTAATTCTTGTTTTATCATTGGGCTTTTTAACAGATGACAATATCGTAAATGTTTTGCTTTTGTAAAGCTGTGCTGTCTTTGACACAGTCTTCTCCTACCTGCGATTATTTTGTATTAAACGTGAGAGAGAGAGTACTACTTCAAAAAAAAACTCATATGCACGCACATTTTATGAGAGAGAGAGAGAGAGAGAGAGAGAGAGAGAGAGAGAGAGAGAGAGAGAGAGAGAGAGAGAACGCGCAAGGGAAGGGAGGGGGTGGCTTGGAGAGCAGGTCGGGTGATCTGTGTGACTGATATCAGTGTGTGTGAATCCAGGTGCCTTCCCGTATCAGCCATTTCTCACTGCGTTGAGCATAGCCTCACTCCTTTTTGTAATCTCCTGCTAGACACAACTGGATGGATGGTTGGTCGTGATCGATCAACCATATGCGTTTTTCACCTTAGAAGCTGTGACGCCAGAAAGTATTACCCTTCCTGTTCCCAACAAGTAGTTATGGGATGACCGATGAGTGTAAAAGGACTGGTGTGCCGACAGTCTCTGTGTTATCTTGGAGGTCACCCAGCCTAGAACTGACTGGACACAGGGTTGCTTAACTTTGCTTATATAAGAGTACGAAAAACAGAATAGCCCACGCTCCGCTGCCACCGTTATTATATATCTCTATATTATTAAAAATTGTTATTACAATACAATTCCACAATCGTAAAGGTATTAAGTTTAATACCATTTAAGATTTAATTTCGTGTAAGTGCCCTGCCTTCATAAATCAAAAACATTTGGCATTTATGAAGATTAAAACTTGACCACTGGAACGTTGCTCATTTCAAAAATGATATAAAAGGCCTCTACTCATTTCTGTTTCATTGAAGGAAAAGCTTTTGCTTCATTTTTACGTTGCCTGCACAAGTCATCATATGGGAAAATGGATGAGCATTACCAGAGTAAAGAAAAAAAGACAAAAGAAAGACGGGGCAAATTGTCCGTGAAAATATGAAAATATAACACAAGACCCCGGTATCTTGAGCCGCTAGATGGGAAGTGATCAAGGAAGTATTGACTGTTCCAATAATCCAGCAAAAATATGGGAAACCATCATTATTTTATTCTTCTTCTTTTTCCTCTTCTTCTCTTTCCGGAATGTAACTCATTGTGTGACAGATATGACTAGGCCCAGTCCTTTTCGGCCGTACTTTGCTGCGAGGATATTGGAAAGGAGAGAGATCGGAAGAGGGAAAACATATTGGGCTGATGTTCTCTTACTTAACTTTCCGGCGGTGAAATGGCGGGTGACTTAAAAGACGACGTATTTAGGTTTGGTTTATACAATAACCTCTCAGACTGACGGATCCAGGCGGACATTCGGGAGAGAAGAGGA
>NC_090755.1:2868287-2878287 GCF_036898095.1 Palaemon carinicauda | reverse complement strand
ATATCCTGATTTAACGTTGATAACAAAAGGCTATCTAGTGCAATATAGCTACAAGTTTTTGTGAATAGTCGGTGATTAGTTTGAGGTCAGAAAAGTGGGATAAAACGTCGGCGTAGGATAGTTATCTTGTGAATTACTAAAAATCTGATCAAGATGGTGCTCTATAATACAGGCAAAGGTTGGAGGGACATTGCTGCAATCAGCAAAAATAAATTCCATGAGTTGGCAAAACAAGAACTTGACCGTCTGGTAACAGAGGTCGCTAGTAACTCCAACCAGTGTGACGGAGAAATATTCGCAGACATATTGATCCAATATGAGCCAAGAAAATGGAGCAAATCTGCGGAAAACATCAGCAAAATAATAGAAGAAATTCAAAAGAAGATCCAAGTGATAAAGAGACTTATAAAAAAAGTTTTCATCAATCAACACATTCCATCAAAGAACAATAAGAAGTCCAATATGGTGAATATGCTGATTGATGAATTGGGAAAAAGAATGCCAAAATAGTGCAATACATGTAAGATATGGTATTCTATTAATAATCCTCAACAACCGATTAGAAAATGCGATGCCTGTCATGTTCCAACACACTCTACATGTGCTGAAATACGGCAAAAAAATAAAAAATAGAGACGCAAAGGTATTCTGCTCAACATGCTTAGTCTGGATAGAAAATATAATTATGTCAAGACTAAATCTGCAGATAGTTGAAGATAAAGAAGAAAAAGAAGAAGAAGAAGAAGAAGAAGAAGAGAAAAATGAATTGGATATGTGTAAGGATGCAGAGGAAATCATTGATGTAACTTATGATGCCATCCAACAACATACTTACGAAGAAATAAATTATCAGATAGAAACAAATAATAGACCCAAGAGACTCTACCCGGACCTACATACTTTTAGGGAAGAGCAAGAACAAGAAAACAAAAAAAAGATATAGTCTGCAATTTGCTGAAAAGAGGGAATTGCAGATCTGGCGAAAGATGCTACTACAAGCATCCAAAGATATGCCATAATTATGAAATATATGGTAAATGTGCGTATTTAGACGGATATGGAGACGAATGCAGAGATCTCCATCCAAAAATATGCAAAAACCTAAAAGAAGGAAAAGAATGCAGATTCAACAAAAAATGTCGATATATGCATCCTGCAACCATGAATGAAAGTAAGAAAACTCAGCAAACAGAAAAGAAAAATGAAAGCAAAAATGAAACAAAAAAAAGAAACAAAAAAAGCAAGCCGAGTATATACCGCACTATGCACCAAAGGCCCCAAGATATGATGCCTCTCAACCCAAATATGCACATTTAGAGCCCAACTACAAAGAATGCATCTATAATGCCAGGGGTTGGTGCAGATATGGGGATAATTGCAGGTATACACACAAAAATAAATAGGAAGGCGAAAGAGCAAATATAATAGAAAAGTTGGATTTTTTAATGGCAGAATTCCTGGAAATGAAGAAAAGAGCATAATATCAGAACAGGAAGGAAGCGTGGGAAAATCCATGTTACCCATATTAAATAATAGGGATAAATGCACAGGGTTTAGTCACGAGTAACTGTACAAGGAAAATAGAGTTCTTAGAAGAACTAACCCAACTTGAAAAAATAGATATATTAAATATAAGTGAAACATGGTATTCCCAAGAGATTGGCAGTGATGACCAGATAAAGGGTTTCCAAACATATAGATCAGACAGAACAAATAGGAATCAATGGGGAACCGCAACATGTGGAAGAGACATAAATCAAGGAAAAGTCTGTGAAAAATACAGCAACACAGATTGTGAATTGATTGTGGTAGAATTTGAATTTGAAAAATAGTGAATATTGTAGTTTACAGACCCCCAAATACTAAGTAGTTTGACATAATAATAGAAAAAATAGATGATATATGTAGAAACCATAAAGATTGGAATATACTCCTATCCGGAGATTTTAACTTTCCTTTCGTGGATTGGAAAGAAAGGATAGAAAAAAGTGGTTGTATATATACATATAAAAAAGAGAGTAATAGTAGCGCAGAAGATAAAAGGCAATTTGAAAAGCTTCAAGATGTGCTATTAGAACATAATATGCAACAAATAAACCACATTCCAACAAGAAAGAAAAATGTCCTAGATCTAGTATTATGAGGTGAATTATGTTAAAGAAATAATAGTGTATAACACGGGAATTTCAGACCACAATGTCATAGAATTAATAGTCCATTCTAAAGCAAGTGATCGCGGAATTAATCAAAGCACAAAACGTTGGGAAGGATATGGAAAATATAATTTTTATAGTAAGAATATAAAATTGTCAGAAATAAATGAAGACTGAACAAAGAATGGAAAAATGTATTCGTAAGTGATAATATACTGGTAAATACGGACATACTCTACAAAATACTGGAGAAAATTGTTGAAAAATATGTACCGAAAAAAAACAATAAACAAAAAACATGCATACCAAGAGACAGAAGGATCTTATTTCAGAAAATTAGAAAGTGGAAGAAAAATTTTGCAAAAGAAAAAAAATGTGTGGAAAATGATGGAAATAAAATGTAAGATAGAAAATGTAGAACAAAAGATTATACAATCGAAAGAAAATGAAAAAAGGGACTTAGAAGAAGGGACACTTCAAAATATAAAAAAAACCCAAAGTACTTTACTCCTATGCAAAAAAGATGAATAAAGGGAGATTAGAAATAGGCCCTCTAAGAATTGAAGGACAGCTAACGAATGAAAAAAAGGAAATAAGCAACATATTAGCAGAAAAATATAAGAGTGAGTTCACGCCAAGAATTGCGAATGAGAATAATGAAACAGAAATGAGAGAAGAAAATGTTGAATATCTAACGGATATAGATATTAATGAAGCAGATATTGTCAAGGCTATAAGCGAAATTAAAATTGGATCGGCAGCCGGACCAGATGGAGTGCCAGCGATTTTGTTAAAAAAAAAAACAGCACACACTATCGCGAAGCCGCTTGCAATACTGCTAAGAAAAAGTGTAGATATGAGCGAGATATATGTTAAACATAAATTAGCTTATATAACCCCTAATTTCGAAAGTGGATCAAGACTAGAGGCAAGCAATTATAGACCTGTTAGTCAAACATCACATATTATGAAAGTGCATGAGAGGGTAATAAAAAAGAAAATAATGAATCATTTGGTTAAAAATAATTTGTTTAATATAGGTCAACACGGTTTTGTGCCTGGAAAAAGTACACAAACCCAACTGATAGCACACTATGAAAACATATACAAAAATATAATAGATGAAAAAGACACAGATGTGATCTATCTAGATTTTGCAAAGGCCTTTGACAAGGTAGACCATAATATATTAGAGAAAAAAATTAGAAAGCATAATATTGTGAGAAAGATAGGAAAATGGGTAAAAGAATTCCTGCAAAACAGAAAACAGATAGTGGTTGCAAATGACGAAAAATCAGATGAAGCTCAGGTAATATCTGGCGTGCCACAAGGTAGGGTATTAGCTGCACTGCTGTTTGTTATTATGATCTGAGACATAGACTGTGCTGTTAAAAACTCTGTAGTGAGAAGTTTCGCCGATGACACAAGAAAAAGTAGAGAAATTACTTGTGATGAAGATAGGAACTCACTACAAAGAGATCTAAACAAAATATATGAATGGGCGGAGATAAATAGGTTGGTATTTAACTCCGATAAATTCGAATCAATAAATTATGGAAACAGAGAAGGAATGGTATATGCATACAAGGGACCTAATAACGAGACAATCACAAACAAGGAAGCAATTAAAGACCTTGGTGTTATGTTAAATAGGAATATGTTATGCAACGACCAAATAGCAACACTGTTGGCTAAGTGTAAAGCAAAAAGTGGAATGTTATTCAGACACTTTAAAACAAGAAAAGCTGAACACATGATTATGCTTTACAAAACTTATGTACGTAGTACACTCGAGTACAAAAGGATATTGTACAAATAGAGAGTGTACAAAGGTCCTATACTGCTAGAATAAAAGAAGTTAAGGACCTTGACTACTGGGAAAGACTGCAATTTTTAAAACTATACAGTCTAGAAAGGAGAAGAGAACGCTACATGATAATACAAGCATGGAAGAAAATAAAAAGAATTACTGAAAACATCATGGAGCTAAAAATATCAGAAAGAGGAAGCCGAGGTAGATTGATAGTGCCAAAAAATATACTAGGAAAACTAAGGAAGGCGCACAGGACATTAATCCACTACGCACCAGCATCGTTAATGCAGCGACTATTTAATGCGCTACCAGCTTATCTAAGAAACATATCAGGAGTGAGCGTAGATGTGTTTAAGAATAAGCTCGATAAATGCCTAAGGTGCACCCCCGACCATCCAAGACTGGAAGATGCAAAATACACCGGAAGATGCATTAGCAACTCTCTGGTGGATATACGAGGTGCCTCACACTGAGGGACCTTGGGGAACCCAAACATAAAATAAGGCAATAAGGATAAGACCATGGTTTTCCACTCTCTTGGTGTAGAGTTCTCTAGCTTGAGGGTACATTCGGTCACACTATCCTGTCTTATTTCTCTTACTCTTGTTTCTATTGGAGATTTTATAGTATCCTTTTTTTCCAACTAAGGTTATAGCTCACCTAATATTGATAATAATAAAAATTAATAATAATTGATTTGAAGTTAGTTTCATGAAATATTTGGCATTTTATTACTGATTCTTCGTATTAAATACCGTAGATAAACTGAGATTCTAGTTTGGCTTCTAATTATTAATAGCACCACTTTTTTTCCGGAGAAATAATAATAGGTTTTATTGTTCACATTCATGTAGTGAAGGCTATCTTACGTTTTGATAATAGTTTTCATTATTCAAGATATTCTTAAAAGGATTGTTTCAGTTTTATTTACTTTAGAAAGTATTTTCTTAATTGTGTATTGTTCGAATATTAGTTTCAATCTGAACTTTAATTCTTTCCAAATGAGTAGGAACTTGTTTTCATATACATTAACAATGAGAAGTTCATGAAATATTTTGAATGATATTAGATTGTTTTTGCTGCATAGAAAAGGTTGGAATATACCTAGTGTTATTCATACGTCTAGATTATTTTTCGTTCAATTTAATTTCCTTATTAGGCCTACTTCATTCCTTTTATTTGAGTTATTTTCTCTGGAAACTTTCCTTTTTATTTATTTTTTTTTTTTTTTTTGCTTGTCCCTTATAACGTACCTCATTTTAAAACAATATTTATGACTTTTCGCTTACCCCTTATGACGTACCTCATATTAAAACAATAGTTATGACATTTTTTGCTTGTCCATTATGACGTACTTCATATTGAAACAATAGATATAATCATTTTCACTTATCCCTTATGATGTACCTCATATTAGAACAGTAGATATGACAATTTTTCTTTGTCTCTTATGGCGAACCTCATATTAAAACAATAGTTACGGAGATTATTGCTTGTCCCTTATGACGTACCTCATTAAAAAATTGTTATGACCATTTTGGTTTGTCCCTTATGACGTACCTCATTAAAAAAATAGTTATGACTATTTTTGTTTGTCCCTTATGACGTACCTTATATTAAAACAATAATTATGACGATTTTCCCTTGTCTCTTATGACGTACCTAATATTAATACAGCAATTATGACCATTTTCGCTTGTCTCTTATGACGTACCTCACATTAAAACAATAATTATGGCAATTTTAGCTTGTCTCCTATGACGTACCTAATATTAATACAGTAATTATGACTATTTTCGCTTGTCTCTTATGACGTACCTTATATTAAAACAATAGTTATGACCATTTTCGCTTGTCTCTTATGACGTACCTTATATTAAAACAATAGTTATGACTATTTTCGCTTGTCTTTTATGACGTACCTTATATTAAAACAAGTGATGACCATTTTCGCTTGTCTCTTATGACGTACCGCATATTGAAGCAAAAATTATGACCATTTTCATGTGTTCCTTATGACGTACCGCATATTAAAACGATAGTTATGGCCATTTAAGCTTTTCCCTTATGACGTACCTCATAATGAAACAAAAATTATGACCATTTTCATGTGTTCCTTATGACGTACCGCATATTAAAACGATAGTTATGGCCATTTAAGCTTTTCCCTTATGACGTACCTCATAATGAAACAAAAATTATGACCATTTTCGTTTGTCCCTGTCACGTACCTCATATTAAAACAATAGTTATGACCATTTTTGTTATGCCCTTATGACGTACCTCATAAATAAATTAGGCCTAATCGTTATTTATTAGATTGGGAGATACCGTTCAAAGCTATAAACCATTCGTATGATAGACGGGCCAAAAGCGCTTCGGAATTGAGAGAAAATCCATAATTTCAAAATTAAAAACACTACAGTATGGTGAAATCGGAATTGAGAAAAATCCATCATTTCAAAATTAAAAACACTACATTATGATGAAATCGGAATTGAGAAAAATCCTTCATTTCAAAATTAAAAACACTACAGTATGATGAAATCGGAATTGAGAAAAATCCTTCATTTCAAAATTAAAACACTACAGTATGCTGAAATCGGAATTGAGAAAATTACATCATTTCAAAATTAAAAACACTACAGTATGATGAAATCGGAATTGAGAAAAATCCTTCATTTCAAAATTAAAAACACTACAGTATGATGAAATCGGAATTGAGAAAAATCCTTCATTTCAAAATTAAAAACACTACAGTATGCTGAAATCGGAATTGAGAAAATTACATCATTTCAAAATTAAAAACACTACAGTATGCTGAAATCGGAATTGAGAAAATTACATCATTTCAAAATTAAAAACACTACAGTATGATGAAATCGGAATTGAGAAAAATCCTTCATTTCAAAATTAAAAACACTACAGTATGATGAAATCGGAATTGAGAAAAATCCTTCATTTCAAAATTAAAAACACTACAGTATGCTGAAATCGGAATTGAGAAAATTACATCATTTCAAAATTAAAAACACTACAGTATGCTGAAATCGGAATTGAGAAAATTACATCATTTCAAAATTAAAAACACTACAGTATGATGAAATCGGAATTGAGAAAAATCCTTCATTTCAAAATTAAAAACACTACAGTATGATGAAATCGGAATTGAGAAAAATCCTTCATTTCAAAATTAAAAACACTACAGTATGCTGAAATCGGAATTGAGAAAATTACATCATTTCAAAATTAAAAACACTACAGTATGCTGAAATCGGAATTGAGAGAAAATCCATAATTTCAAAATTAAAAACACTACATTATGATGAAATTTAGAAATTATAGAATCACTAATAACTTTTGCTACATGTTCAAGTGAAAAGTAAATTAAAGTTCATGGCCAGTTTTGGAAACTACTCAAACGATTTCTTCCACGAACGACGAGAAATGTGGAACAAGTCATATATTTTTGGTCATCTTCCCATATGTTTAAGTGAATTTTTTAGCAGAAACATAAGATACGGGTTTTCAAGTATTTTGATTTAGAGGAAAGAACCCTTTACTTTTGAGAAACCAATAATTTTGTCTTCTTGAGCCTCATGGTTAATCGTTGCTACATAATTTGCATTTGTTATTTTCTCATAAAATTGTTTTAACATTTTTTTTATGAAATTACTATTCTTTTGTTGGAGCTCTTAAAGAAGGGCCAGATCGTTAAATCTCACATTCATAAGTACTTATCAACTAATTATTGACCAACCTATAACTTCTGAACTTAAGTAATCAAGAGCATAGTGGTAATTCATTGGCATTGACCGAATCAAACGCTGCTTTATTTCACTATTGCGAAAATTAGCTGGGCAGCTAATATAAGTCATTGTAAATATTGAAAATAATGAAGATTATTTGCTGGAAAGAATGTGAAAAAGATGTATTAAATGCATCTGAGAAATATCTGCTAAGAGTTTCAAATTTTCGAGAAAATGAAGCACTCTTTTCAGATAAAAAAAAAAAAAAATCCTTTTTAAACTCCTACAAGAGTATTACACTACAGTTAATGACGTCCCCTTACTGAAAAAAAACTTGATATAGGAAGGATTTTTCGTGTTTTTGAGTCATTTGTCCCAACATTCCTTGTCGTGATGTTTGTCATGCACGAGATATTTTGGTGGTAGTGGAACATTCTTCTTCCTCCCTGAATTTGTAAGTTGCTTCATTTCTCTCGGATGTGAGAGAACGATGTTCATCATAAAGATGGATTGTGCAGTGCGTTACTTATCGTTTTTAACTCGTTGTGAATATTTTAGTACACATTTACAGGTATATGCGCAGTTTAATATGCTTATAGTTGAGATTATATATATATATTTATATATATATATATATATATATATATATATATATATATATATATATATATATATATATATATATACACACACACACATAACGTACTGAAAGGGCTTGTGTAACGCCATGATCGGCAAATATATATATATATATATATATATATATATATATATATATATATATATATATATATATATATATATATATATATATATATATATTTATGGAGAGATCCCTATGAAATCGTATATGAATAGGCGTTTTATTGCTGAAAATATAGTTTCACAAAAGGAATACTTATGAATATTAAATTATGTGAGGAGGAAGAGTTTGATAGGTTATTTATTAGCACAAAGTAAATCGAAATGAAAGTTGGCGTGTGAAGTGGTCTGAGCTATCTGAGCATTATTCAGTTGAAGCCAGGGAAAATGTTGTTGTAAATGTAATAAAGACAAACAATTTTAATGAGAAGGATATGAGAACAGAGCATATAAGTGGGGCATGAATAAACTGTAGGCTTGGATTTAAGGAACAATGGTGAGAGGAGTAAAAGATAATTTTAAAAGTTTAGGGGTTGCAGGGAGAGCAGTGTTTTTTTTTTTTTTTTTTTTTTTGATAATAATAAAAGGGAATAATAGAAAGTGGTTGGATAATTCAAGGTTTGCCCAAGTAAAATGGAGGGGGGGGGGGGGGGCGGTTTACTGCGTAAGGGACAGCTGAATGATAGAAGAGGTAAGCATGTGCAGGTATACAAGGGTGGTGGATGGGGTGTTATAGTACAGTGTGAGAAAGAAATACATTGCCAGAAATAAAAAATAGTTAAGGTGGTTAATAACTTTAGGAAGAATAAAACGGAAATAGGATTAGAAACTTTATGGATGTCAAAGTAAAACATGTAAATTGAAAGTTGATGCAATGAGAAAGCAACTCTGAGAGACTGAAGCAAATATTGTGAAGATTGATTAGATATAAAGGTAATGTGAGACTTTACACGATTAGCATGAGGCTAAGAATTTTCGTAAAAAGGTGATGTATCATGTTTAAGAGGGTGTAGAAAGGATAAACGCCAAAAGTATATTAGATTACCTGTTAGGTTCCAGAAGACAATGGTTATTGTTGAAAGAAGTTGCCTGACCAAGGTTTGTATGGTACGTTTAGATGAAGGAGATCTGAATGAATGGGCTAGAAGAATAATTATATCATAGTAGAGAGGTAAAGATGACTAGAAATCACAAGGTCATAACGTTACCTATTAGGTATTATGGTAGGACTTTCATTAAGATGAGACGGAGAAACAGCAATGTGTTATTAGTCAAGGATGCGGGTGTGTGGATCAAGTGTTTCTTAAAGAATAGGTATATGATAGTTTGGAAGTCAAGGGATTAACTGGAGTATAACATACATAGACAAACAAAATTTCAATATAGATTCGACGGTGAGACAGTGTGGGAAAAGCTAAGAAGTGAATAGTGTAAAAGATAAGCTTTTGCGAATGATTAAACTTTTTATGATGGAATTTATGATGGTTTGGTGTAAGATTAAGTCTCGAACATTTATATATTATATCTCTGTGACTGATCATTATCGTTATGGATGGAGTAATACAATATCATAATGGGTACAGTGATAAGCAAGGTCAGAGAAAGATCATTAGTTATATGAGTAAGTTGTAGGATAGGAAAAC
>NC_090755.1:2855787-2865787 GCF_036898095.1 Palaemon carinicauda | reverse complement strand
GAAAAGTGAATCGCATAATAGGTGAAACAATGAAAGTAGTGGTGAGAATGCAAAAGAATGGAATTTCTACGGAAGTCAGGACATGAATGTAAGACTGATGGGTGAGGAAATTCCTTTAGGAAATGAAAATGTGAGATTTGAAAGCAAATCAAATAAAAGAAAATTATAGCTATTAAGGTGAACCGTTTATGTAGTGCACATAATTTAATATAATGAAAGGTATAGAAATTTGGAGATACGTAGCAAAAGTGGTAAAGATTTGGTGTTAGTGAAAGGATAGTCTGGTCAAATGGAAAGCATGGAGCATGATAAGTTGGTAAGGAGGGTTTAATTCTTAAGCAGTAGAGGGAGGAGAGGCAGACCTGGAAAGTTCTCAATAGAGCCGTATATTCAATAAGCGTTAGAGAGAAATCAAGGTAGAGGTGAATGGTGAAGTAAGTGTAGCGACGGTTCATCCTTGGTTCAACAAATATTTTGTTTTTTATGCGGAATCTTTCCCTGTTAGGAAAAGGGTTTAATGTTAATACATTTTTTTTTCAGCATTAGCCCATATTCCGTGATGGAGAGTTAAGTACAGAGGAAGACACTGTAATTAGTTTTACATTCATCTTTTAACTGCTGAATAAATGAAAACATTCACAATGCTAATGGCTTGATACACTTCCGAAGAATTCTCATCACGAGTATACCAAACTCCCCAAAATAAACTGTTCATTTTATTCGGTACTGCACACACTTGCACTTCCTGTATTTGAAGCCACACTTTCTCTTACTTTTTCACGACACCAAACTGTTTCTTGGCTTCTTGACCTTTCACTTCCTAGCGACCTATCGTTGACCGTTCTTTCCTCATGATTGAACTAGCTTAAAATACTCTGATCCATTTATCAATATACCTTGATATTTTTATCACATATCTAAACATTTCTCACTCCATCAACTCTTCTTAGACTACATATAATATATCAACAGTTCAGCGCAACAGCTTCAACCTTTTATTCTCCTTTGCATTTTACATCAACCCTTCACTACCATAAAATATTTAGTTAACCATCCCTTCATACATTCCCACCTTATCCTCCAAGGCAATTCAAGTCTCTTACTAATAATTTGCAATCATCCTGGTACCTTTCTTCTTGTGACTTACCTGTTATCTAATAAAACCTTCGTTCATTAATATTTGCTCTACATGTTTACATGAAACAACCACTTACATTTTCCTACCATCTATGTAAACATTTAATACTCATCTTCCAGTTTCCATTTACTCTCATTACCTTATTCTTGCTCACATCTAATATTAACAATCTGCTAATGCAAAATAGTTTCAGTCTTTTACCAGCTTCTGCCGTTTCTCTCCAATGTCTCCAATCAGCACCGTATCATCTGCAAATATCAACCAATCCACATGCCAACCATAATTTAATTTACTATCCAACAAACTTCCCAACTACATACACTGTGTTATCGCATTGGAGACATTAGCACCCTTGTTTTAGAAACAAGAGTCTCTCTCCCTCCTACATACTCTAACATCGGTTTTACTTACGTCACAAAATATTTGCTCTTAACAACATATCTATGCCATACATTCTCAACACCTTCCCCTTGTCTCTCTATGGATTCCATCATAAGCTTCTACGATGTCTATTCGTGAATAATGCGATTTTTTTCTCTAATTGTTTCATAACAAACATTTGTTTCATGCACCATTTTCCTTGTTTATTTCCCCACTGTTCATTCCCTATTAGGCCTATGCTATGAATCCTATTTCCTTCATCAAAATTTTTCCTTACACTTAATATGCTAAGAAATGTTATGACCCTAAAATTCTTGTAGTTACTTTTGTCACCTTTATTTTGATACAACGAAGCAATTATATTTGTGTATTTGTATGTGAATGGGTGGTTAGAAACCATGCACTAAGTGAATCTTGTAAGTTAGTCTTTTAGAAGTGTAAATTCCTTGAAATGGAAATATGAGGATTTCGAGACATTTTATAAATGTAGTAAATTTCAGGGCATTCGCCATACATGTAAATTTTAGAGTTTTTTACTAAATAAATTGAGCAACAAGTCCTGTTATTTGGTAACATTCGAAAATTTTGGCCATGGAACATGTGCATTAACCATCTATCTAACGTATAATATAATCGTAATTTAAGGAAAGCACTGATAACCTAATGCAAAGAGGAATGTTTATTACAAAAATAGCTAAATGAACGTTCATTTTTAGTGAATGAAATTAATCGAATTGTTTTTTCTTGTTTTCTCACGTTCAAGAGAACATCATTCTCAAGGGACAAAGGCAGATATTGGTGAATTGCGGTACATTGTAACTGCTGTTGTGCTTTTGATATTTTTTCATTTTAAAAATCTAGCAGAACAACGAAACTTGATAATTTCATTAGTCTTTTGACATTTTTGTTACATGTTTTTATAAAGAGAATATTGAAGATTTTACCAAAACAATTACAGTACAACATGCGTACTTATTATTATTATTATTATTATTATTATTATTATTATTATTATTATTATTATTATTATTACTTGCTAAGCTACAACCGTAGTTGGAAAAGCAAGTTGCTCTAAGCCCAGGGGCCCCAACAGGGAAAATAGCCCAGTGAGGAAAGGAAATAAGAAAAAAATAGAATACTTTAAGAAGAGTAACATTTAAATAAATATTTCCTATATAAACTATGAAAACTCTAACAAAACAAGAGAAAGAGAAATGAGATATAATAGTGTGTCCGAGTATTGTAGTACTTTCGAGTACAAAGACTTAGTATAAAATTAAATGAAAAAAATAACAAAGTTTTTGTAAGCCATAGTAAGTTAACAGAAAAAAAGAATAATATAGCGTGAGACATCCATGAGTTATTCATTAAAGTGATTGCATGAAAACATTTTTGTCAGTACACACATGACAATATGTGACTGCATATGTGTGCGTGTTTGTTTGTGTGAGTTCTAAGAGAACGAATACTACCGAAGAAGGAAGAGGAAAATTGGATGAAGGAGGGGAGGTGCAGCAACCTAGTGATAAACTTCGAGGTTGAAGACCAAGGGACAGACTATAACCAAAATGGAATGATACACCAGGGAGCTGTCTGATTAAGGGCCTAGTGACAGTTAGACAGGGGACAGAACCATGGATAAGCGTTACTCTACTCATTCGCCTCTCTCTCTTCCTCTCGCTTTTGATATATATATATATATATATATATATATATATATATATATATATATATATATATATATATATACATACATATATATATGTATATATATATATATATATATATATATATATATATATATATATATATATATATTGTCTTGTATTTTCTGATTACTTCTCTCCATCGTTATTGATATACAGTAGACTATTTCTCTAATGAAAAAAGTCTTCGAGATTATTTCTAAACGAAGGAAATTCTATGGCAAAAGGTTAGGAGATCCGGTTTTCCGTCATGTGGGCAGGATATATAATGATTATGACAAATAATGGATGGACAAGAAGATTAACAGACTGTGTCTGAGATCTTTATCTTGTAGTGGACTATCAACGGCTAATGATGATATATATATATATATATATATATATATATATATATATATATATATATATATATATATATATATATATATATATTAGTTACTGGGTTGTAAAGGTTCTGTAATAAATAAAATAGATGAAAGTGACCAATAACAAATTTTCTCTTTTTTTGTCTGTGAATACCTTTACTCCACATTATGCCTTTTTCAAAATATTTCACTTTTTTATTATTGACGATACGTAGATCATTTATGTTAATTAACTTGTATGTAATTTTGTACATTATCTGTGGTAACCTTTAATTTATTCGTTAAGTTAGCGATACATTTTTCTGTTTTTATTTGATTCTAAATATGTACTATTATGCGCAAGATTGTTTGAACTGATTGTGGTTTCGGAGGCTAGTTATAGGTAGTAGATGTAGCTCGCTCTTTAGAGCATAAAATTCTTAGAACGTTGCAACCAGTGAACTCTGTTTATTGATTTTACAATGCTGCAAGTTGAATTTACGTAATTAAACGTAAGCGGACTTATTAACGAAATCAGTGCCTCCTTTTCAGCTTATAGTTTGCTTGCATCTTGCATCATGCGCGGTAATGCATCACTAATTTATGTTAATAAATTTCAAAGAAGTAAGACTGATAGTCAAACAGGCAATTTTCTCCAGTTGATTTGCACAAGATCGGATATTTTCTTAACTCATTGATATTTTGAATGTAAAGATTTGTAGTCTTAACATACTTTTGTCATTTTCGTTTGGCGTTAGCACAAAAGGTATTTTTCGTTTTAAAATTAGAGCAAAATGCAGTAACTGATAGATATAGAGGTAAATTTATACGCATGCAGGTAAGTTCATTTGTTGAAGGTTTCTGATGAAACCCCATAGACTAGAATGATCGACAGTTATTACTACTACTTAGAAAAGGGTGATTTGTAAACATTGTACCTGAACCAGATCCATGTAACTGAACTCTTTAGTCATCAAATTTGGAGATTCTCCGGTTAATTCTCTCTTTCACTAGTTTAGTACATTTAAAATATGGTAGCTATGACCCATTGAATCTAAAGTTTCTACTAACATGTATTAGAGATACCTTCGCATACAACATTCGACATAGTGTTAATTCCCCGAATCCCTCCTCTTGATTATGTAAGCTGAAAGGACTCGAACTTCCATAATAATTTTCTACAATTCATAAAACCCAAAATCTAAGGAAGACAATAAGGGAAAATTATATAGATAGCAGATTGTCATCTTTCCCACACATGCTTACCAGTTGGTAAGTCCCTATTTAATAAGCACGTGTTGCGCAGACATTTATCTTTTTAAACAAGGGTTAGGATTAATGATGGCTTGAACAATAAGTACTCTATAATGCCGAATATGCTAAACGGTAGTATAATTAGATTAATCAAGTTGAACATTGCTTTATATAACCTCTCCAACTCTCATTGACAGGTATTACACAGTTAGCATACACACTTTGAATATAATTACAATTATTAAACATGTAACATGTCCTTTTCATATGCTTATAGTTTATGTGGGAGATGGATACGTGAATGATTTACACTATTGATGTAATTTTTCACGAGAAATGGGTTCTTGAAGTAGGATTGTGCTCGCTGATATCGAAGCCGGAAGACTGCAGATTAGAGAATACGAGTATCTCCATCAGAATGTAAGTTGCAAAATTAGGAAACACAAGATATATGTAAACTATAACGTTATTTTTTCGTAGGTGACTCGCGTCATCCAGTGGAGTGTGAATATATATATATATATATATATATATATATATATATATATATATATATATATATATATATATATATATATATATATACACTATACATATATATATACACTATACATATATATATATATATATATATATATATATATATATACTGTATCCATATATATATATATATATATATATATATATATATATATATATATATATATTAGTAACTCATTTGAAGTGTTAGTTGTGAATGTATTCGTTGCCCACCTGATTACTATGTATTGATCTCTCTCTCTCTCTCTCTCTCTCTCTCTCTCTCTCTCTCTCTCTCTCTCAAGGAACTACCCCGTAAATCCATGTTACCATTCTTGACCCAAGCAGAGAGTTAGCACATGGTGGTCTGTTGACTTATTCATGGTCATTACATTGTCGGGGAGACCAAAAAAAAATAAATAAATAACAATATCTGGCGTGGACATCTGTTTCTGCGTCTATTTTTTTCTTTTCCCGAGGCCCTCGGCGAGGTAATCCCCATTGCCGGAAGGGTTGTGCAAAATCTACTAATAGTAATTATCTATCGAGCACCTCTGGTTTACATTTGATTTTAGAATCTATTGAGAACTTTTTACGTTTCCCTTGATAATACATGACAAACGAGGTTTGACCTTTTTATCGTTAGCTTTTCGTGTATAGATATAGCTTGCATTTCAATGTTTTAACACTAACGTTCATACCTCAAGTAATAATTTAGAAGAACAATTTAGTAAATTTAGTAACCGATTAAAAACTGTTTTGATAAGATTATTATACAATTATGTATATGCATGATCAGTTTTCGATATTGTTTTGTGTTCACAAAACAAGTTGCAATCACTGAACTGCAAGATATTTAAAAGTATCCCCGTGTTTGAGAGCAAGTGCAGGTTACCTGCTAGAAGAAATCGCTGTAAGGTGCTGCCACCTACAGCTCGACAGTCGAACTACTTTCAAAGCATGTTCGGGCGAGCTTCATCCTGAGACACCGGCAAAAACAGGAGATTTATGAATGCTTAGCGTGTCCGTTGGCTTGTTGATGTGTTTCCGGATCATTGATGAGACTTACAAAAAATATTAGAAGTCAGAAATGATATTAACAAGGTGGGAAATGTACATGGATTATGTTTATATTTGACAATTCAAACGCTAACCGAATAGTCAGCTGTCTACGTTTAGGTATTTATTAACATTGATTTTTTACAAATGTTTGTAGAGTTAACGTAATGATCTCTTCATATGCCACGTACATACGTATACTATGATAAACACACACACACACACACACACACACACACATATATATATATATATATATATATATATATATATATATATATCCCTTTTGTATATACAGTACATATGTAACAAAAATATATCTGTACTTATATATTCCTGAGTTGGAATACCTTTTAACGTGGTGAAAGGGTTTGTGTATCGCAATATTACGCAAAGCTGTACTAGTCAGGACCACCCATGCTAGGTTGGTTTGCTGTGAGCGATCAAACTAAATCCTCCCACCTTCACCAATCCGCGGTGGCATGCAGGGTAATGAAATTGGCCAAATAAGGACATGTCTGAGACCTTTGTCCTGCAGTGGACTAGAAACAGGTGCATTTGTTTTGTAGATGTATATTATATATATATATATATATATATATATATATATATATATATATATATATATATATATATATATATATATATATATATATATGAGATAAATTTTTTGCACATTTAGACGTGTTTTTCATATTCTAATAAGCCATATATATTTTTGCTACATTAATGTCTGGATTCTCTTAACGACCTCGGGATCAGAGCCCCAGGCGAAATCACACAAAGACAAGAGCTTGTGGCCGGCTGACAAGCTTGCCGGACCAGGGTAATTGTAGCATATACGCACCACTTATATTATAGATAAAGTATACATACATACATAACAGAGACTCTACACGTATGCCACCTATTCTTACAAAGAGAGAAATGTTTGTTTCGAGAAACATTTTGTATATGCATTTTGTATGTAAATGTACTGAAGTTTATCCGTGATTCAGCAGATGAAAGGGTCAGTGTGTCAGTAATTTGGGTTGCTCTTTTTGTTTGGTTAAACAACATGGTGTTATATAGTAAGTATATATATATATATATATATATATATATATATATATATATATATATATATATATATATATATATATATATATATTCTAGCGTACGTGACATGTAAAAAATGACAATTAAATATTAAGGTGCATATGCACATGCAAATTTAACCCTTTCCACCCCCCTCGCCCTTACTAAGTACCACATGGCAGTTTGGGCAATTTTTGTGGGAGATGGGTAGTTTGCGAGTTGTTGCAGCATGACAGGAAATATATATATATATATATATATATATATATATATATATATATATATATATATATATATATATATATATATATATAGTATATATATATATATATATATATATATATATATATAGATATATAGATATATATATATATATATATATATATATATATATATATATTGTGTATACATACACAACAACAAATACAGTCTCTTCTAGTCCACTGCATGACAAAGGCCGCAGGCATGTCATTCACGTTTGGGGTTTGGCTAGTTTTCATCACCACGCTGGCCAGTGCGGATTGGTGATAGTGGGAGATTTTTGTGTGATCGTTCACAGCAAACCAACTTATTGTGGGTGGCTTTACTGATTAGGGTTATACGCAAACCTTTTTACCACGTAGAGGTATTTCCATGCAGGTTTATATATATATATATATATATATATATATATGTATATATACATACATGTATTTATATATATAGATATTTATATATATACATATATATATATATATATATATATATACTGCGTGTGTTTATGTATATTTTGTTTACCTCAAGTGTTTTGCAGTACGTGTTATGCATATGAAATGCCAGCACTTACTTGTGTACTGTAGCCTTTAATAGAAAAAAAAGAGTATTTAAGCGAAATAATGAGTATAATATAGCCTCATACCTTTATTTAAATGTTGGAATAAAAAGAGAGCACAAATGGCCGTAAAGAATCCGCAGCGGAGGTAGATTCCAGACGGTGTTGAGCTATAATGGGCTCTTTGCTAGAATTGCTAGAACAGAAGCATATGAAAATACCTTCATACCAGGAACAATGAAATTTCGGGAATAGCCTGCTCATGGCTGCATTTCAAAAGTCTGGGAAATTCCAAAGGTAAAATGAATGGCTTCGTCTTAAGAATAAAATCATATCAGTGGATAAACGGGTCCGTGATATAAATTTAAGGAATGTATAAGCAACTGGATTAATATCTAAATGTTTTTTTTTTCTTTAATGAAAAGACCTAGGAATAAAAAGAGAATATAGTAATTTAAAGAATGTAATGAACATAAAATAGATATAGGAAGTGTGTATAATTCAACGTAATAAATATCCAAAGGAAATTATGACAGTTAATTTTTTAAAGAAATCAGAAGATAAGAATATATGGAATGATTCAATGTAAACGATGATTAGCACATACCATTTCTTGTCAACATTCATCTTTTACAAGTATTAAGTACAGAAGCTAGAATCATGTGATTATTTCCATCAGTACTCGTAATTTTTGTACTTATTATGGTGATATTGCTGTATTTCGTCTATTTAACATCATGCGTTAGTAATTGTATACGAAAGTGTACAAAATACGCAGTATAGATGATTGCAACAGTCACTTTATTGTAGACCCGTAAACGCTATAACTGATATGGTTTGTAGTTGATTTTAAGCTGAGAAATATTATGTTGTACGCTTTATAAAAGTCCAAGACAAAGTCCTATAAGCTCAGAATATTTGGATTGTTTACTAGTTTTAATACCAATTATTCCCCAGTAGGTATGAGGAATTCAATGCAGACTGAACTTGAAGCTTTGGCAACATTCGCACTGCCCCCAGCTTCATAGTTTTCACCCATTCCCTTTTGCCTCCTGAATAGCTGGGCAGGTTCTTTAAATTCATCTTGAATTCTCACCATTTGCTTAATGAAAATTTTTTCGGGAGAACTCTTAGAAGATTTGTAAATGTTAAACTTTCATACACCCACACGTTTTTTTGGAATGTTTTAATTATTGCGCCCTAAAAATTGAATATATCTCATGCAGCCGTTTCTAGTCCATTGCAGGATAAATACCGCAGACATGTTCTTAGTCACGTCTGGGGTTTGGCCACTTTCATCACCACGCTGGCCACTGTGGATCGGTGATGGTAAGAGACTCTAGTGTGATCGCTCACAGCAAATCAACCTAGTATGTGTGGCCCTGACTAATAAAGCTTTGCTGATCACGGCAATAGACAAACTCTTTCACCACGTTAAGGTATCCCCGCTCAGAAAAGATACCACAAAACATTAAATATTAATTTAAAAAAAGATTTTTGAATAGAATATTTTTATTCGTTATCTATTTTTTTAAAAGGATTCTGAGCATAGCGATCGTTTTAATCAAACACACACACACAAACAAACACAACATAAACTGAAGATAATTACGTAACGGAAGCGGGTAATAGCAAGGCTCTTTGCATACAGGTGAGGCGAGATTGTGCGATACATGTCGGAGTCGAATGATTCAGTACACGTCTGAGATCT
>NC_090755.1:2848287-2850787 GCF_036898095.1 Palaemon carinicauda | reverse complement strand
TGACCTAAGATCTATCTGGTGAAAATTTCGTCAAAATCCTTCGAGTAGTTTTGACGTAAGCCTGTCCACAGACACACAGACAAATGAATTAACATACTCGATCCCATAACCTCCTGGGCGGAGGTAAATATGGCAATAAGGAGGGAGAGAAAAACAGGGGAGAAGGTGGGTAAGAAATTTATGGAGAAAAATTTTTTTTTTTATGGGGAACCAAGTGCATAAAGGTTAATGAATAATTGTATATCAGATTAGAAGATTATGGGTTTAGAAAAATAGTGGGTATGTGGATCAAGGGACTGTTATGGAATACTTCTTTGAAAAATTTTCAAGTCAAAGGAAATAGATATTTGTAAAGTGCATGGATCTAGAATATGCTCTTTATAGAATTTGGGCTAGGCAGTGTTGAAATTAGGATTGCATGTTATGGTACATTTGATAGATAATTGAAAGCCTTTGACAGTTTTTATGAAGGTAGCATAACATGTTTTAGAGTACACAGGCAGGATAGGGTTCAGTTTAAATGTTACCAATAGTAAGATAATGAGGGTAAATGGGTACTAGGAAGATAAGAAAATTAATGTTTAGAATTAGATGAATGGTAGAAGAATAGAAGTGATTGATCCATATAGGTTTCTTGGTAATAAATACAGCGATTGATGGTAAAATAAGATAATAATTATAGAGGGTAGCAGGGAAGAAAAGATTACAATATATGAAGGGATTGTTGAACTAGCTCCTTTTTTATGAAGTGTGGCTGGAAGTACAAAGCTAAGCTGTTGATATGAACTGTCTGTCAAATATGGGTTGATAAAAAAGAATTGGAGTGAGAAAATGTTAGATACGTAGAGGTGAAAGGTGGTAAAAGAATTCATGGAGTGAAAAAGGTTGATATATACATAAGTAGCAAAAAGTTTAATATATGTAAAACAATTGATCAGAGTAATCTAAAGTTGTTCGGTCATGTGGAAAGAATGCAGGATTCATAGATATTAGGAGGTAGAAGGGGATGCAGACCTAGTAATGTTTCAATAATTAAAATAGAAGTGAGATTGAAAAACAAGAGACTTGCTAAGTAAGATAAAGAGACAAGAAAAGAGAGGAAAAGATGATTGGCATAATTAGTAAAGGGGGGGGGGGGTTGTCCTTTGATGAACCATTTGTGTAACTCGAGTGTTTAAAACGACAAGTTTTGTGAAAGTTTTATTTTGCAATTTGTTCATACGTTATTCAATAATTGAATGGTGAATGTAATAGTTACCGTTGTGTTATCTTACACTTTTGGTGGTCAAATTTTTATAATTTACATATGTATTTATAATAGCCACAATAACTCTTAGTTTCACGATTTCCTCACACTTTTGTTTTATATCCTGCCCACATCAAAGTCATGAGTCTTATTATTTTTAGCAATATTATTTAAACATCAGGTTTTATTTCCTATGGGACATTTTAGCACACACACACACACACACACACACACACACACATATATATATATATATATATATAAAATAACCCACAATTTATGAAAAGTTTAATTTATTGAGCTTTCGAAGGGACCATCTCCCTTTTTCTGAAGAGGAAGGGAGATGGTCCCTTCGAAAGCTCAATAAACTTCATTTTTTCTAAATTGTGGGCTATTTCTTGTATCATACATACACGGAAAATTTTGCATTTTAATATATATATATATATATATATATATATATATATATGTATATGTATATATATATATGCTTGTGGACATATACTTGAATATCTCTCTCTCTCTTTCTCTCTCTCTCTCTCTCTCTCTCTCTCTCACGGACACTGGTATATGCATACCATATTGTAATATATTGTACCCCGTTACTTAATAAATTTAAGTACACCGTCATTATTTAGCCTACTGGCTAACTCTTGAAGGTAGTTTGTTCTCCGTGGAATTTATATATCAATACTTTAAGTGTGGTTATTTAAAAAATAATTAGATAAAAGAGCTTTTCATTCTTATTTTTATATTCATAGTTTTCTCTTTTTCAGAAGGTTAAGAAGGTTGAAAACTCTCTCTCTCTCTCTCTCTCTCTCTCTCTCTCTCTCTCTCTCTCTCTCTCTCTCTCTCACAGAAGTTTCGGTAAACTTTGCGTCGAATAAATAAACAATGAAAATATTACTTGCAAATCGATAACATAAACAACCCAGTTTGAGAAAGAAAATTGCGATAACCTGTCATTAAAGAGAAGAAATGAGAGGACGTTATTCCATAAACTACCTCATAATCGCTGCATCATTAGCGGAAATATTGAGCATTGACCAGGAGTATGAGGGGAGGGGGCTGGGGAGGTGGCCTCCGGAGAGGGGAAGGGAAGCGGAATTTGTCGATCACACTTTTAATAATTTGTTGTGAAAACATCAATGCCTCTGTTTATTGATGGTTCATGGTTGGAGGATTCGTTTTGCATGAGTATTAATATTTTATTATTAGCGTAGCAATTTATTATGCCCCACGTAATGTAAATAC
>NC_090755.1:2840787-2843287 GCF_036898095.1 Palaemon carinicauda | reverse complement strand
TGATCATAGTCTGTCATCTCTCAAATAATTTTATTTTTATCCCTCATATTTTGTGATTCTTGAACATTTTGGGAAAAATTTGTACCTTGCGGAAATAAGTCTTTATTTACTTATTTACATGATTTTAAATATTCAATTAGTTGATTTGTTTATTAAATTATCAATCTTGCATCATATATTTATTTGTTATGCTTTTGTTTTACAGGTATGTGGCCAGAAAAGGGCGAGTGCATCTTCATTTCCGAATTAGAGGTATGAACAATTTTTTAGTACTTTTCTTTGTTTGTGTTCTTTTTATCATCGTTTATATATATATATATATATATATATATATATATATATATATATATAAATATGTATGTATGTATGTATATATATATATATACATTTACTGTATATATATATATATATATATATATATACATATATATATATATATATATATATATATATATATATATATATATACATATATATATATATATATATATATATATATATATATATGTACATATACATATACATATACATATACATATACATATACATTCAACAAGCGATAAATGCAATTTTAAATTTATGTAATGGGAAATATCAAGGTTCTTCAAATAAAATGGTTTAGCAACCAGTTATACCAGGTATCTTTTAAGTCCTGCTTCTCAATATATTTTAATAATATCTACTAAACAGACATATGGATCGCTTTTTCTTTAACAATCGCTGTCAAGCTGCTCATTTCAAGCAACATGACTGTGGGCCTATGGTCAATCCTTAGATGAAAAACTTCTATTGAGAATTCGGCTGCAAGTGTTCGCTGCATTGTTAATTTTTCGATGTAGTTAATCAAATCATGGGAACGTAGGCACTTAGGTCATGGGTTCTCAACCAGGGGGTAATTTCATGGTTTCAGATTGGGGATTAAAACCCAAGATTGAGAAACAAACTGTTAGAATTTTGATTTTTCATTGCCCTTAGAGTTCGCCAGGGAAAGCTATAAAAATAATTAATGTGAAATACTAAATGTTTATGTATTTGTATGTACTTTTTTATTATATATATATTTCTTGGAATACGTTCTTTGAAGAAGAAAGTCTTGAAAAGGAAGGGGGTAGGGTGTTATAGCATTCTGACATATGGTGAAAGGGGGGCCATAGAGCAAACAAGGTTGATAACCACTGACTTAGATGGTTAACTACAAATGAAAACTACACAACGTTGATATAACAGCTTTTGTGGGTTATGGATTCGGCTAGTCGGACCCATGGAAAGTCAAAATAGTCAAAATAGTAAATCCATAGTAATTACAAAATGACTTCTCTCTCTCTCTCTCTCTCTCTCTCTCTCTCTCTCTCTCTCTCTCTCTCTCTCTCTCTCTCTCTCTCTCTCTCTCTCTCTCTCTCCATTTGGTTACATAAGAAATATAAATAATCATAAGTGTCATTCAGCATCATCCGGTTACATTTGCGATATGTTTTTTCAAGTCCTATTTCATTAAAAAATCCTTTTCGTCCCTTTGAGTATTTAACATTTATTGAAATATAAGGAAAGCCAAAGTCATAAAATCATGAAAATAAAAACACTTCAATTTTATTTGTCAAATAAAATAATTGCCTATAATTTTGTACGACATGAAAAAATCAAAGCTTGAAAAAATTCATATTTACAACGGTTGGTGCGAGTATGTCAACACGGCATTAACAGATGAAATAGAGACCGCTGATAAAAAGGCAAGTAAAAACAGCCGTAAAATCCTTCATATTCATAATTGTCACAAAAAAAAACCCTACTGATCAAAACCTTCGCCTGAGATAGCATTACCTCCTTAAGCACCTCACCTAGCAATCCCCTGGCGTAAATCATGCGAGGTTGTGACAGGACCTACCGTTAGGCAGATACTTAAACGGCCGGGAGCTCGGGTTCATCCCCCAGGTAAGCAATTTGTCATCTCCCATCTCTATATTGCCTGGCTCGTTTCACCTGTCATAAGTGTCATAGCACAGCACGCCTTTGCGGTATGTCGCCACTGCCAAAGTGTCGCTTATTATGACATCCGAGATTATCGGCGTGTTATATGAAAGGTGTCATATTAGCCGACGCGAGCGGTGCGGTCTTCATTATCGAAACCCTGATCTCTCTCTCTCTCTCTCTCTCTCTCTCTCTCTCTCTCTCTCTCTCTCTTGGCGTATGCGCGGACGGACGAAGCGGAAAGCCGTGGACGGGCATTAAGTCATAATCCGTAGTTAACACGCTATGAAACCTTTCCTTTGAGGTTTTTATGGTCGGAGGCGAACATAAATGTATATCATAAGTCGATGATGAGTGCGGAATTTAGATGCTGCTGTAAACATGGTCATATGTTGTACATTTATGCCAAGTAATATGATTTTATGAGTGCCCTTGCTGCGTATGTCATGGAGGAGGATGCAAACACTCGCGAAGTGATTGTTAGTTGATTCAAGATGTGTAAATATTTATCTTAGTGTATGCTGGGATGTAGAGG
>NC_090755.1:2820787-2835787 GCF_036898095.1 Palaemon carinicauda | reverse complement strand
CTACAGTACGCACACACACACACACACACACATATATATATATGTGTGTGTGTGTGTGCGCGTGTGTGTGTGTGTGTATTTGTTTGCAGTTTCTCAATATCTGTTTCCTCACACATATATTGGGATCGTTAGTCATTACAAAGCCTGTTTCATAATAATGCCGGTATACCTACTGGTTTATTTGTAATGTAGTTTCTCATTTAAGGTTGAGTATGATTTTTTAAAGAAATATCTGTAACATCAAACGTTGCTTTGTAGTACAGAAGTTCATTATGATGACCGACCGCTAAACTGCACTAAAGAAACTTTTGCATCTCTCCAATAAGTTCTCGTTCCAAGGATTTTCTGATAGGGTTCATAACCTCAGCATCACTGTTAGTTAGGAATGTCTAGGAGGAGCTGCATGTCTTAATTCTGAGCCATCAGCAGCCATTGCCTGTCCTTCCTTTGTACTAGCTTGGGTGGTGAGAGGTGCTTGGACTCTCATCATATGCATATATGATTGGTCTCTAGGACATTTTCCTGTCACTTGCTTATGTCGCTCAAAGGGACCTTTAAACCCAAGCGTTTGGTGATTATTGTTAGCCTAATGGAAGTATTATTTGTGACTATCCCACCAGAAATGACTGCAGTGGGTAAATAATTTTTTTAATTGCTTTGTACTTTATCACTTTATCCGTTATTTCCTTGCTTAGAATTCAATGTTAATTAAACTAGGAGTGAATTTTCCGCCGAATGTAGCTCACATTAAAAAAAGGAATATATGAATATATGTAAAAACAAATTAATAGCTTTGTAGTCGGGATTGATTCATAGTATGTACTATATTTCAAGGAACAAGCTAAAAACCTAATTAACAGAAAGAAAAACTACAGAATAGAGGACAAATATGTGAAAATAAAAGATGTAAATCCAAGAGAATTTTCGTGTAGCTAAATACATATGAAGGCAATTAATCGATAAACTAGAGAGGCACTCAATAGAACGCAGACCTCAGCCGCGACAACTAGTATCTGGACCTTTTGCGTGACCTTAACCTTTGACCTCAACACGTATCAATTGGCGTGGATTTGTATACACTTAAATATTAACCAAGTTTGAAGTCTGACAAGGATGTCCAAACTTTTGGGTGATTCCGTGATATGGACGTTTTGCTCGTCCATAACCTTGACCTTTGACCTTCAGAAATTTTATAATTTCCAGCTCTCTACATAACAGTTTAAAATCCCTGCAAGTTTCATTACATTACGATTAAAATTGTGACCGTATGGTTGATTACCGGAATTTGACCTTTTGCTTGACCTTGACCATGGACTCTGCCTTGACCTTCGATCTTAACATGTATTAATTAGTGTGGATTTTCATATACTCAAATATGAACCTCAAATATGAACCAAGTTTCAAGTCTATGTGACAACTATGTCCGAACTTATGGCTGATTACGTGAATTTGACTGTTTGCTTGACTGGGACCTTGTCCTTTGACCTGGACCTTCCAAAATTTAATCATTTCCAACTTTTTACATAATAGTTAATCCCTGCAAGTTTCATTACTCTACGATTAAAATTGCGGTCAGGAAGCTGTACATAAACAAAAACACACACAAGCAAACACACAAACAGGGGGTAAAACATAGCCTCCTTCCAGAGCTGTAAGAGGGTATAAGCAGCGGATTGATCACTAGTAGGCTATTAATAGAATGCGAAAATTCTTGCCATATAACGATGCACAATCAAGAAACCCAGTCTGAGGAAAACGGCTATTCGTTTCGGGTAGTAAACCAGGTCCTGGGGTCCACACCATGATTAGTTGCTTTTTAGTGTCTTACTTCGCTTGTGGCCCGTGGTTACGTAATCCGCTTAATCTTAGAGTAACAACAGCTATTGTTATTACTATATGATCATGTCTGTCACTAAAATTGCACTATTTTTGTAATGCCACCATTATGACTGTATACTACCATAAGCTGAGATTGACGTTATCATTACTATAATTAAAATTATCGAGAACTTTGGGTGTGGAAGAAATGCCCCCTAAATCTCGATGGAGTCACTGGCAGCTGGGTGACGGATTGGGTTCCAGGCGATAGACAAGATGCCTGGGGAATTATCTTACTGGATTCAGTATAGACCGACAAGGGTCACTTGCTTTAGTTAGATAATCACTGCGCATCACAAGGAACTGGCTTTCCTTTGATGAATTTAGCCAATGAATCCTCTATGGATCGAGTCAGTCTATGAAGACGACTGGCGAAATCTAACTGAGGCCCTTTGCGTCAATAGGCGTTGGAGGAGATGATGATGATTACTATCTTATCCACTTGGCTAATCTAATTTGCTTAGTTCCCAGTGTTTTTATTTATTAGCATACAGATAATTATGGTATATCGGTATCATTGACATTATCATTTTCTAGAGATATGGCATTGCAGTAAAATAAAGATGATGATTATTATTATTATTATTATTATTATTATTATTATTATTATTATTATTATGTGAATATAGGCGTAAAGGAGGATCATGAATTATGATTATAAAATAAATCCTCTTAATTTAGCCGATAATTATGCTGTAGAAAACCGAATGCATAATCCATTGTCTTACTTGTTTGATGTGTTAACATCCAAGTTGATACCGGATGAGTGATTTATTTAGCAAAATAACATTCACAACTACATGAACAATGTATTTGGATACCAGGGTTCGACGGCTCTCCAATAAATACTGGCATTCCTTACGTCTCGTATCCGTTCGCAAAGATTATTGCGAGCCTGTAAGGACTTCATTTTGGTGAATTAAATAAACAGCTTAAAATGTGTAGACTACATGAATTGCGTGT
This sequence comes from Palaemon carinicauda, assembly GCF_036898095.1. Taxonomy (NCBI): domain Eukaryota; kingdom Metazoa; phylum Arthropoda; class Malacostraca; order Decapoda; family Palaemonidae; genus Palaemon; species Palaemon carinicauda. Next base: position 2,832,946 of record NC_090755.1, on the reverse strand, counting down.
ACATACGCACACACGCACACACATGTATATATATATATATATATATATATATATATATATATATATATATATATATATATATAATATACCTACAGTATATATATATATATATATATATATATATATATATATATATATTTATATATATTATGTATATACCTGTATATATATATATATATATATATATATATATATATATATATATATATATATATATATATATATATATATATATATATATATAAAGCCCTTGAAGCAATTGTCTCCCTCAATGTTTGTTATTTTGAATCATTTGAATAGGCTACATTCGTTATATTTATGAGAGGACTCGCCAAATCTTCCCCCCCCCCCCCCAAAAAAAAAAAAATAGAAAAATAAATAAATAACTTTCTTCCTTTTCCCCTTCTATTTTCCCCCATTCTCTAATTCCTTCTCATCCACTGGTCTCCTCACTTCTCACCTCTCTTCCTTCCTTCCTTCCTTTCTTCCTTCCTTCCTTCCTTCCTTCTGCATCAGACAATCAGACGGCCACACGGAACAATCACCACCATCGCCAGCAACTGTGATGAGGGTAATCAGGAAGGTATTCTAAGCTCGCGGCCAATATGGACTGGATATTGACCGGTCATTATCAATTGCTTCTTCTCCCTTTCTAACCCCCTCCCCCCTCTCACTTCCTCTCTCTTGAACTGCGAATCCCTCTCCCCACCCCCGAACCCCTGACTTCCATCCAAGCTTCCTTTCACGTCCTCCCCTATCTTCCTCGTCGGAAATGTTGCTTTGTATGGCCTTTACTATACTCTATGGTCATGGGTTTGAAGAGGAACTCGTTGTAGGTGAACATTTTGCACATAAACATCCCATTTAAACAAACTCAGCGTGAATGTACGGTTCATCTCTTAGCAAAGTAGTTGCTCTCAAAATATGAAAACCTGTTGTAAATTTTGATGTAATTAAGGGACAATTTACCAGTGTTCTATTGAAGATGTTGATAATTTAGGATTTTTTATGATGAATATAATGACTAATTTTGTTAAGAATTTTTAGGAGGTGGAAATTTAACTATAAAGATGTGCAATGCAATCTGGGAGAAAGATCGATTGTTGTTATACAGTATATCGTTTGGTTCTAGATCTAAAGCTTAAGAATCTCTTTAAATAAGATACAGTGGGTTGGGTGCTGAGGACACTGTTATTTTAGGATGTTTACCTTTCCGAATTAGAAAAGCTCACCAGAGATTTGCGCAAAATTCTTGCTTGGTGCAAAATATTTTCAGCCATTTATATTCAAGGCATCTCCCAATACTCCGCTTGTGAGTTATTTGAGTAACGACCAATCACAATGCAGCAGCCTAGTGACGTCATGGAGTGCCAGATATTTCATTGGCTGTCTCTTAGCTTTGTTTTTAAGTTTTAGCCGAGGCATTTATCGCACATTTTAACCAAATTCTAATTAATCCTGGTGTTGACCTCGTCGAAACGACACTGAGCATGCCGAATTCTCGCCATAGCGCTGTAACCTACTCATACAAGTGCCAGCCCATTCCATTACCAAGGCTGAGTCACTTCGAGAAAAGCCGTCTAGATTTATTGTTAGATTACACATATGGTTCTGTGTACAAGGTGTATCAAGGTAGTGTGAAAAAAAGTAATTGTAGTTGCTCATGCTCTTTACGGATAGAAATTTTTTTATTAAATATGTAATTTGCTAAAATAAATTCGAATAATCGTTAGAAAAAAAATAATTCTTCTTTATACAGCATGGCATTTACTTGTCTAATATTGGTATGATGCAATATTTTTTTGATAAGTTGTCTTTTATAGTTAATTTCAAACTTTTTATGCGTGGGATCTATTCTTAGAACTAATTTCGAACGCTAAATCTACTAATTCTGCAGTCCCAGATCCCACACGATTGTTGAAGAGGTTATGCTATCATCTGAGTATTAAAAATCGACAAAATTATCGCCTCTTTTTTCACGTAAAATACGTATTGTATATTGTTTTTTCTAATGCCATTGCTTTGATATTGGTGACTGCCAGTAAATTATATGAAGCAGTCAGCCAGTTCAGCTCCCACCAATACTAAATTATCCAACACAAGGAACGTACTCTTGCTGTGAAGTTTTGAGAGTTGAATTTTAATGCCATATTTTATGATAGATTATTATTATTATTATTATTATTATTATTATTATTATTATTATTATTATTATTATTATTATTATTATTATTATTATCAGCTAACCTGTCGTATCAAAATTGACTGCAATAGCATTTTGCTATTGAATCTTTTGATAGTTGGAGGTAGAGTTTATTACTTAGAGGATATCTCTTACATTATAAAATATAAGTATATGGGCAAACATTATTGAATTTGTCTGTACAATTGTTATTCTTATTCAAAAAGGAATACAGCCATATATAGCTCGCCCAAAAAAGCTTTTAGTTTGCCAATTCAGCTTCCACAGTAAAGAACGGCCTTGCGAGGAAGATTAGGAAGAGAGATTTTCGGATGAAATGATACTCCGAACTCTGGAGGGAAGGAAGGAACTTGGTCTTACCAAGTTAATAAACTTCTTTCCATGTGTGAATATTGTCGACGACTCCTTCCAAAATTACTAACTGTCAAGCGATGGTTTTACCAACACGCTAGTTAAAACGGTCCATTAATCTCGATAACAGGGCTTCACAACGAATCAATCGTTAAGAAAGAAAAAAGAATCTTTTTTAGAAAGTCATTCGATGATAATAATCATTTTGCCGTGTGGTTACTTGATGGAATTGTTCCCTTGCCATTATTTTTTTTCAAACATCCATTTAGATAAATTATCGTATGTCCAGGGTAGACACAAGAGGTCATTTGTAATCGTACTGAAATGAGATTAGTACATTGTTATCATATTTAATTTAAAAATGAATTTTAGGTATAACTACTATCATATTTGTATTTCCAGTTGATTTTTGTGGAAATATATATAAGATTCAATTGTATGACCGGTGTAGAAAAGGGATCACATTCAATTGTGCTGAAACGAAATTCATAATTACTTTTTGTATATTTCATTTAAAAGTGAATTTTAAGTATAAATTAACATATTTATATTTGCCTTTGATTTTTATGGATATATATATATATATATATATATATATATATATATATATATATATATATATATATATATAGGAGATACAATTGTATGGTCGGTGTAGCGAGGGATCACATTTAATTGTACTGAAACGAAATTAATATTTTTTTTTCATATTTCATTTAAAGGTGAATGTTAGTTATTATTATATCATATTGTATTTAAAGTTGATATTTGCGGAAATAAATAAATATATATACATATATATATATATATATATATATATAATTATATATATATATGAGAGACGTTATAGAAAGGTTTTAGCATGACGAGCACTGCGTCATTCACTTGAGGACAACTGCCCGTCGCGTCGTAATTACTCGAAACATGCATTTATTATTATTATTATTATTATTATAATTGTAATTATAATTATTATTATTATTATTACTTGCTAAGCTACAACCCTAGTTGGAGAAGCAGGATGCTATAAGCTCAGGGGCTCCAACAAGGAAAATAGCCCTGTGAGGAAAGGAAACAAAGAAAAATAAAATATGTTAGGAACAGTAACAACATTAAAATAAATGAAATTAAAATTTGTGGAAAATGAAATGAAAACGTGGAATTACTGCGTTGGTGCAGTGATAGAACAGTTATCTATATACCCTTGCACTAATGGAATCGCAAATGATTTTCATTGCTTCCGGTCTGCAACGGTGCTACATGGCGATAAGCGGACTAGATGAATCCTTTTGTAAAATGCATTTCAGTTTGGTCATTAGCTGCTGTTCGGTGATTAGCCTTTCGAATCAGGGCTTCAAATGTTTTAGTCGTTTACTCGTTACACGGTGCATTTTGGTTTATGACTTGTGTGATTCTGCAGTCAGGCGAAAGGTTCAGAAAATTTGATTTATTTTTTCCAGTGGTAAACGTTAATCAATAAGAAAATTAAGCTTGCTCAACACAAAAAATTTAATACTATACTCAAGAAAAGGCTTAATTGGTTTGTTAAAAACTTGTTTCTTGTCGAACTTTGTAATTGAGGTGTTTATCTAAAGTTAACACAAGCCTTCAAGCTAAGGGGAACATAAGCGTGTTCCCAAAGGAAAGCCTTTGTTTGAGTAAACTTCAGTAAATCATTGTTTCGAGTAATTATGAAGGCTTTGGAATTTCAGTCTTAGATAAATGAATGCCAAAAATATAAAACTAAAAATGAATATGATAATATCGCCAGAGTCACGAAAGTGTCTCGCATGAAAATTGCCTATATTGGCAAAAATAACTTGTAATGTATAGAAGTTACTGGTAATGACAAAGTTTGATATCAGGGAAATATATGAACGATTTTTTTTCGACAATGCAATACTGTTATATGCGGAATAACATCGCTTTAATGAAAGCAATCCTAATTCTATTTAGTCAAAGGATATACAAACAAAGCCTAGAATGCTATCTGTACGTATCATTCTTTAAAAACTATGAATACTCGCAGTTATAATTGAATTCTTTAACTGGCGGACTGGTGTGCCATAACAATACATGACTACAGCCAAAGGTCATTGAGTCTCTATATCAACTATGGCCATAGTGAGTGTAATCCGTTTGATAAACACTTTTATTGATAGCCGTTAGCATTCAGACACCCGCCAACACAACCAACCCCTCAGTCTGTCCTCTCGCCAGATTTTATAAAACATGAAGCGCAGTACATGGTTGCAGTGAGTCGAGAATTTTCAGCAAAATAAGTTTTGGAACTGGTGGCACTTTCATCGTCAAACAAAGCAGCCAGGGCTTTATTCTGAGGTCATTTTCGGCGGTTTTAACGAGAGTTAGTGAGGAAGTTCTGTTTGATCCCCTTATTTCAAATGTTTAAAGCGTTATTGAGTAAGGCATGATGCGATGTACTGCATGCGCATGCTTGTACCTATGCCTGTTGGGCAGTATCTTAGTACAGATGTGTGTATAGGCATGAAATTGATAATAAATTCGCATAAGTTTTGACTTACCTTCTCTCTTTTCTCTTTCTAGAAACAATTATATTTATATATGTTTATACTCACATCATATATATATATATATATATATATATATATATATATATATACATATATATATATATATTCATATATACATATATATATATATATATATATATATATATATATATATATATATATATATATATGCATGTATATATATAAACAAACGGATATACGTATGTATGTGTGCGTAAGCACTTCTTACTATATATGAAAATTTCTCAGGAAGTCCTGGCATGAAATTAATTTATTTATGACAAAAAGGATGTTATGATGTATTTCAATGCTATACTAGCTACTTGTGTATTTACTGAAATTTTATCAATCTCCTGTTACATAGTTGTCTGTTATCTGACATATATCTTTTCAATGTACAGTGCATAACAAGACCGTTCACTGAAGTCTACTGTAAAGGTACCCTGACACTTACACGACTTTTTACCACGAATTTATCGTGGCAAGTCGTGACATTTTGTGGCACGAACTGGAAAATGAAAAAATAAAAAAATTGCCTCAGAATCACAGCTGACCTGTCCACATTGACACGAACTGGCATGACGAGTTCACGCATAGTTTGCGCACTTTCCGCATCGTCCCGACGAGTTCTCGAACAGTTTGCGCTTAGTTCACGACCCGGTCACGAAATTTTGTCGTGACCAAAATTTTGAACATTTCAAAATTCTCGTCACGACATGCCACGATGTCACGACGGGTTTACGAACACTTCACGCCAGTTCACGGCGAGTTCACGCCAGTTCACGACTCGAGTCGTGACAATGCGTGCCACAAATTCGTGGAAGTGTCAGCCTGGCTTAAGAATACTTTTAAGATAAACCAACACCAAGTTTTTCGATAACTGAAGTGTTTTCTATTTATTGTTTAAATGCGTATTGATTCCATGCACAAGCTTTTTTTTTTTTTTTAAAGAATTCAACTCCATTACAAAGACTGTCTTAGAAACCGAAAGAATAAGATTGCCATTCTTTATACGGTTTACATTTTTTACCTTTTACGAAAGTTGATATCGCAGCCTTTTGACTTTAGAAAGAACTGTGAGAATACCGAAGTTGGTATGGGAAAAGGTGGTTCATCTTTCTACGGATCATTAGGAAAGGGAAAGTGGTGGCAGTGTCACATCGGCTGTGATCACTCTTGCCACTTGTTTTATCATCTCTTTTCTTTATTGGGTTTTAAATTCCCTTTAGAGCACAAGCTTTTATGGTTTTGAGTTACAGATTTTAGTTGTGTTATGCCGTCATCACACCTTATTGTCAATAATATGTTTAATATTCTCTCTCTCTCTCTCTCTCTCTCTCTCTCTCTCTCTCTCTCTCTCTCTCTCTCTCACATTATTTTTTGTGTAATTATCATAAATTATAATTATACTGTGTCGACTTTGGTTTTCTTTTGCTAAATACTTTATTAGTGCAAACGTTGATATTAGTATCCATAATGAACTAAGGCACTTTAAGTCTTATGTATAACCCATATTCAATATTTAAGATAAAGATGGTTAGACATTCCTAATCAAAGCAATCCTGATTTCTTTAACGTTATTATTCATACTGACTGCTTACAAAATTTACTTAAAAACACATTTTACTTTGAACTATATATATATATATACATATATATATATACATATATATATATACAGTATATATATATATATCTACATATATATATATATATATATATATATATATATATATATATATATATATATTTATATATATGTGTGTGTGTGTGTATGTGTGTGTGTGTATGCATGGAGATCTGTGTATACATGTAGTTATTCATATGAATAAATATATATCGTGTGTATATACACAGTATATTATATGTATATGTACAGTATATATGTATATATATAAATATATATGTATATTATATATATGTATATTTATTTATATATATATATACATATATATATATATATATATATATATATATAGAGAGAGAGAGAGAGAGAGAGAGAGAGAGAGAGAGAGAGAGAGAGAGAGAGAGAGAGAGAGAGAGATTTACCGCGATGTAAGAAAATGGAAATGGGTCAGACATTGGGGACCATAGGGTAGACGCCACCTCACATTAGTGGCACGGCCTCAGAACTCCCGTCGGCGTGTTTGATCTCAAAGGCGAGTATGAAGTTTTTGCCTTGTAAGTGATATTTTAAGAATAACAATAGATTATGTTTACAGTATTAAAGGGAAATGCTCACTTTTATCTCGGGAGCTTCTTGGCTTTCGGTCAGCCAGGGAATGAACTCGTTATTCTGTTACGTTTCGTAAGTGATATGTCATTAGGCTGGTTTATGGCTTCTCTTTGTTGTGCGGTGTTGATGATGTTACCGTCGGTCCTTATTTAACTTCTCTCCCCCCACCCCCAGGGTTTTTTTTTTTTTTTTTTTTTTTTTTTGCTTGCATGTATTTCGTTTATCTCGCAAGGCGGATGCAACACGCATAATTTCTCCCCTATATATATATATATATATATATATATATATATATATATATATATATATATATATATATATAATGTATACCCGTCCCATCCCTCTGGCGTGGGGAGGATGAAGCAGTAATACCATGGTAAGAAGGTTTTTTTATTTGTGTGTGTGTCTGCATGTGTAACTAAATATTTAGTCCTCATTTTCGACGAGTCGCGTATAATATATATATATATATATATATATATATATATATATATATATATATATATATATATATATGTATATATATGTGTCTATAAATATATACATATATATATATATATATATATATATATATTATGTGTTTTTATATATATACTTAAATATATATGTGTGTATACATGCACGTGTGTATATAAACACAATAAGAATGAAATGATGAGAAAAGTTATTTGCAGAAATTCCAAACCATGAATATACTAGGATTTCTAATATTATACTGAATTGAAGAGGATATAAAACATATATTTCCTTTGAACATTGTTGTTATATGGTTTTCTTCCTCTCATTATCTCATTGTTCGTGATGGTTGCCTGTGGCTACACAGTTGCACGGGAGCTCTGCTGTGTAAGTTGATTATTTAATGAACCATGGGTTTTGTTTTTATATATTCAAGTGCGGGAATCACTGCCTTCTTCAGTATTTTTTTAAACTTTTAACTTGTTGACTACCAGAACTGAATTTTTATTCTATTGCCGCCTCGCTTAGTAATCTTGAGAGAAAACAGGGATCCTCTTGCTTGAAGGTACACTCAGGCACGCTATTCTATCTGTTTCCTTATATCATTTCCCCACGGCTATTATCCCTGTTGGAGCCCTTAAGTTATTAGCATGTTGCTTTACCAACAAGAGTTGTAGCTTAACTAATAATTACAGTAAGAAGAAGAAGAAAAATAATACGGCTGATGGAATGTCTAACTATTTACTGTTACAGATGATAGACAGAACAAAAAGAAAAATTAATCCGAGTTAGTTCCAAGTAAAACAGAATATATTGATAAAAAATAGTCGTCTAATCTAGAATATAAGAATTTTTGTTTTATGTAGGTATGGCATTTTCCTTCGATTTCAATGAAAAGTAGCTGTCGTTTTCTGTGTCAGAATGGTGTACTAAAATGTATCAATTCCATAACATTTATACTGACTGTTGATTGAAGTTTAAACATCGTCTTGTAGAGCAAGTCCGGCTGTTCTGCCTTCGCTGACGTTATTGTTTTTATTACTATGATTCTGTGGTTGCTGTTATAGATTGGGACCCTTCCTCCATTGGTTCATATATCTAATAGGTTATTTTTAAAATGTACCAGACACATTATCAGATCACTCTATTCTAGTAGAAAAGGTTTTGGAATTTGGGGACCACTTCTCTCACCACTCAGCATGGCTGAAGGGACAGCACTCAGGGAACGTTCCTAGGACAGGCATGGCTCCCAACCTACTGACCATCCGTCCACCTAATTGTTAATGGGTTCCAGCGTCGGCTACATTCAAGAAAAAAATTCTTTAAAAAAGCAATCTTACACTTTAAAATGTTCTTAGAAAATAGTAGATTGTATCCCTCTGAAATCACACCCTCCTACTCAAACATCTTTGTTATTATTATTATTATATATATATATATATATATATATATATATATATATATATATATATATATGTATAAATATATATATATATATATATATATATATATATATATATATATATATATATATATATATATATCATCAACCGTTGCTAGTCCAACGTGGACAAAGGACTGAGACATGTCTTTCCACTCCCGCCTGTTAATAGTCTGTCTATGCCAGTGTAGACCCACAAATTTCTTATCCCGACGATCCATCGTCTTCTCTTCCTTCCCATGTTTCGTTTGGAATCTCTAGTTACCCATTCTGTTTTTCTTCTTTTCTTCTTGTCCATCTATTTGTCATCCTTATATATATATATATATATATAATATATAACTATATATATATATATATATATGTATATATATATAATGTAATTTTTTCTTAATGTTATAAATTTCCTTTGCACTTTAAACTTCTAATGACTCGCGTTGTTCATCACTTACATTGCCATTTCTTACCTGCTAAAGTTATCTTTTTTATGAATTTATAGTCTAGCAAAGTAACATATATATATATATATATATATATATATATATATATATATATATATATATATATATATATATATATATATATATATATATATATATATATGGACAAGAAGAATAACGGAATGGGACCCCATAGATTCCAAACGAAGCATGAGAAGGAAGAGAAGACGATGGATGGTCGGGTTAAAATATTTGTGGGTATAGACTGGCACAAAAAGACCATTAGCAGTTGGTAGTGGAAGGACATATCTGAGTCCTTTGTCCTAAAGTAGACTCGCAATGGTTAATGATATATATATATATATATATATATATATATATATATATATATATATATATATATATATATATATATATATATATATATATACATATAACTTATATTGAGGAAATTTTCTTCTGTAAAATGTTTTCTATTAATGTTTGTTTACATCTAAACCGTTGTATATTTTCATATAAATGTTCTATAACGCAAATTGGTTTTGAAAGTAAATGAGAAAATTGGATTGCTAATCTGTGAAGTGAAGAAAGTTTTGAGCTTAGGACTTAACCTTATTCTTTATCCTCTGAAAGAATATTTTATAAATATTTCACAAAAAATATTTTATTCAAACCATTAACATCGTCTCTAAAAACATTTCGTGCCAGCTGCTTATATGTTAATTGTTCTCTCTCTCTCTCTCTCTCTCTCTCTCTCTCTCTCTCTCTCTCTCTCTCTCTCTCTCTCTCTCTCTCTCTCTCCTAAACACTAACTCATAACTTGTTAAGAGTTTTGCATGTTCCCTTAAAGGATAATGATAGTCTCAGATAATCTCTTTTATCTAACGCCATTATGGTAAATAAAGGTGAGTGGAACATTAATATTTTTCCTAACTACACTGTTAACCGATGCTTTGTGTGATTATGCAGAGGTTTAGACAAAATCCAAAAAACGCAGATTAGCCCAGAAGAAAAATATTAACTTCTAATCGAAGTTGAGAGCATATTCGGGACTTTTCCTGAATTTCAAACATTCCTTAAACTAACCATTTTTTTGCCATGCTCAACTTTTTTGTTTTGATATTCGCAAGAATTTGCTCAGTATTTCTCATTTTCATTCTGCAGTGTCTTTCCAGGCAGTGCTGATTCTCCCCGCGCTCCTTTATCGTTAAGCAATTACATCCTCTCCCTGCTTCTCCTATTTTTGCATTCTTATTATCTAAAAATCATTTTGCTCTTTATCCGGCCCTCTTGTCTCTCCTCTATCCAATTAGCTTTCTACCTCATTTCCGCCTCCTTTGTATTTACTCCACAATTGAGCTTCAACCCGGAATCAGCAATTTATTCTTATCTTATTGGGAGCTCGGCCCACCTACAGGCACTCTTCAATTTCATCTCCTGGATTTTAACTTCCAACTCTTCCACTTTTGTATTTTCTAACCGCTTTGGGTTCCTCTCACTCCTCCTCCTCCTCCTCCTCTTCCTTCCTCTTGCTTCCTTGTTCTTTGTAGTAATGTTTGCTTGATGATTTGAGTGTAGCTTGTTGCTACAAAATTCTTTCTTTTATTCATTTTGATACTTTGTCAATCCTAATTTGTTATTTTCTCTTCATTATAATTGACCAATTGAATTACTTTTTTTATGTGTTTAGCATTTTTCATTGCTATGGTAAGTATATTTTCAATTAAAAATAATATATGATGATATTTATTTATGCCACTTTGGTTTCAATTAATTTGTTAGAAAGAGAGAGAGAGAGAGAGAGAGAGAGAGAGAGAGAGAGAGAGAGAGAGAGAGAAGAGAGAGAGAGAGAGAGAGAGAGATTTTAAGGATTTGCACATTTACATTCTGATGTTTTTCCATATCTATGTTTTGCAAATCTTAAGGTTCTCATACATTCTTTTCACAGGGAGAAAATTTTTTTTCGCTCTCTCTCTCTCTCTCTTCTCTCTCTCTCTCTCTCTCTCTCTCTCTCTCTCTCCTCTCTCTCTCTCTCTCTCTCTCTCTCTCTCTCTCCATTAGATATGAAATTGATTGCAAGTACTAATAAGTTACATTAATAGCATTTATTCAAAATATTGATTGGTTAAATTGAAGTGTTTTATAATGAGAAAAAATTAGTTTTGATCGCCATTGCCACAGATATAGTAATAATGTCGTAGAGACACTAATCGTTCAGATTCATCTAGTGGATTGCTTAGTGAGACAGTCTTTATTGAAACTTGATTGTTATTAATTGACAGAGCGCGCTAATAACAGTCGGCCCTGTCATTGCTAATGGCATTTCTGAACACATATGATATTTCTAATTACGCAGTTTATCTGCATTTTGACTTCATGTTGAATTATGCAAATGTACATCAAGGCCATTGCAATAGTCATGATGCTAACGAGCACGGTAATGTCAAAATCATCAGAATGGCGTCATGTTTATTTTTATA